>NW_022196903.1:63132403-63171847 GCF_008632895.1 Mastomys coucha | reverse complement strand
AGGGACTCAAGGCTCCAGTCATATATGTAGCAGAGGACGGCCTTGTCAGGTATCAATGAGAGGAGAGGCCATTGGTCTTATGAAGGCTCAATGCCCCAGTTTAGGGGAATGCCAGGACAGGGAAGGTGGAATGGGTGGGTTAGTTAGCAAGAGGAGAGGGGATGGGACAGTGAGGTTTGTGGAGAGGAAATGAGGAAAGGGGATAAAATTTGAAATTTAAATAAAGAAAATATATAATAATAATGAAAACCATGAATTTATGGTGTCAGTACATGAAATATATTTAAATTAAAATATAGAAGTAATGATAGATGAAAACTTTTTATCTCTATTGTACATAAATGCATCTATGACATATCCTTGAATAGAAACACTGTGACCACATACTCAAAATCATCCTCATCGTTAGTTTTTCAGATCAATCAGTTTCTTTTTTTATTATTATTTTTCTTTTTTTAGTTTTCTTTTAAGGTAACAGGTTTCTTTCTTTTTTATGAGATATTTTCTTTATTTTCATTTCAAATGATAGCTCTTTTACAGGTTTCCCCTCCAAATAAACCTTCTGTTCCCTCCCTCCTCCCCCAGGTCAACAACCTACCCTCTTCAGCTTCCTGAAATCCTGTCTCTTCTTTCTGACACCTTACCTGTGTCCATCTTTATCTTCAGACCATGAGCACTGTCAGCTTCACTGTGTGAATCTTTATCTCCTATAGAATGGTTGTCTATACATGAAAAATTTCCCACTCAATGATTCATGGAAACTCACACGAAGTCTGGACACTGCTAAGGCTGTAATTCCCCATGCATAGTTTCTCCATTCATTTTCTTACATGCTTCTTTCGCATGTAAGAAACCCGAGTTCTTCTGTTGTAAACTTAGACTAACATACATGTCCTCTTAATATTTAGAAAATATATGGTGCCCATAGCACATGCAAGTTTGAGATCCATTGTACCTTTAAGGACACAAATAATTATTTCTCAGAGAATACTCATATGTATTAAATGCAATAACTTGTATTAAAATGGGAAGAAGTCAAGTGCTGTAATCTGAAGACTCACAGGAGCATTGGATATACAAATATTTCCAGATGAATTTAGGAAGGGTACTCACATACATAGAAAAAGAGGAGAAACCCCACAATATTGTTAACTTGATGGAAGCAAATTTTGAGTAGCTGACCTGTCATACATAAGTAAAGTAAGATTTTTTACCTGAAAAGGTGGATTATTTATGTGAGACTCTGTCTTCATTTACAAAAATACCTTCCAGTTGTATTCTTTAGTTCTTTGGAAATAATTGTGGGCAAGGCACATTGTGGTACTCAGCCCAAAGGGATACATTTATAAAATGTTCCCATACCCAAGGCTCAGGGAACATTTAAAAAATAAAGTGGATAGACTGACAGAACCAGAGGATCTGGAATTTGCTGTCAGGTTGTGTCTCCTAGTAATAGCACAAGCTATACTTTTCAAGTGTCAACCATATGACTACTCAAATGTGAGTTGAACAAGGAAGACACCAATGAAGATGACAAATAGAATAGGCAACAGCCCATGAGGCCTCACATCTAAAAAAAAAAATCACTATGGAGAAGCAGGTAAAGCTGTCAGCAGAAGAGATGCTTTTTGCCAGGGAAGAGCATTCCAATTGAATGTCCCACTTGAAAAGATCAACCCTGAGAACACACACACATATATGTAATTTTATATGGACTCACCTAGTTATATCAGTAATGTGTGTGTGTGTTTGTGTGTAAAAATACATAAATGCATACAAAAGCAATTAATGATACATGAGGCCTGGAACTGGAACATGTATGTGGGGACCTTGGAGTGAGAAAAGGTAAGGCAAAAATGTTTTACCTAAGATTCAGCCTCACAAACAAACAGGAAGAAAAACCAAAGGAACACAATAAGATCTAAATCTAATTATGAAAAGACTATGAAAATAATTACATATTGTCGATAAGAATACCATATCTGAAACATCCTAACAAGGAGGAAAACAGCATGAAAATTCTATGTGGAACATGATAGAAATCAAAGTAAGTTGCAACTCAAAGACAGTTGCTGTTCTCTGTTCAAAGAGAAACACATTCCCTACAAATAAACCTGTATTGTGTCTCAATTGAAGACATAAGAGATCCACAGGTCTATAATGAGCTAATGACCCTATGAGTCCTGCAGGTATGCCTAACCTTTGTTGATTTGCATATACCCAAAGCACAGTCCACTGACATGAGCACTTCTTCATAGTCAGGTCACACCCTGTCCTGGAGTCAGCCTCACATTGATTACATACAGGCATGTGTGTGTTCACTCAGATCCTTGGGTTGCTGCTGCTGAGGCTAACAGGTAAGAAAGAAAGCGCCGGGAATTTATTTAGCTTCCTGTAGTCAGTGTTGCTTGGTCTCACTGAAAATCCTCTTGCAAGACAATTAATCATGTGGGGATTTGTTTTTCATTTTCCAATCTTAGATGCCAGATGTGACATTCAGATGACTCAGTCTCCAGTCTCACTGTCTGCATCTGTGGGAGAAACTGTCACGATCACATGTCGAGGAAGTTAGAACATTTACAGTAATTTAGCATGGTATCAGCAGAAAACAGGGAAATCTCCTCAACCCCTGATCTATGCTGCAACAAGCTTGCAAGATGGTGTCCCATGGAGGTTCAGTGGCAGTGGTCTGGCACACAATATTTGCTCAAGATCAATAGCCTGCAGCCTGAAGATTTTGCAAGCTATTACTGTCAACAATATTATAGTACTCCTCCAACACTGAGTCAAGCCATGACATAAACCACTCATGGAAGCAGAAGTGAGAGCTCAGGCTGCCCCAATTGCTCCTCATTATGTCTCCACTGCTCAACTGCTGAAAGTGTTTCTATTTGACAGGCCTTAAAAGTCACTGTGATGTTTTTATACAAAAGTCAGAGAAAGTTTCCTGCCTTCAATCCCTGTCCTTTTCCCTGGCCTAGAATCAAAACAAGGGTTTAGTTTCATGACTCATTAAAAAGAAAAAAGTAAACAACAAAAAGTGCTTCCTGGTGTAATACAATCCCTGGTACGCAAAGAAGTGTAGTTATATAGAAACTTAACCCAGGGTACAAGTCATTTGTTTTAATAAGATGAGTTTTAGCTATAGGTTACTGTTGGGAGCTGACTCCTAGTAGAAAGTGACTATCATTTCAACCCAGGGTACAAGTCATTTGTTTTAATAAGATGAGTTTCAGAGATAGGTTACTGTTGGAAGCTGACTCATAGTAGAAAGTGACTATCATTTCTGCAGCCATCTCAGGCTATTTACTTACAGGTGTTACTTTTCCCTCCTGAGGAGAGACTTGTTTTCCTAGCATGATGTTTTTGCAAGAAGTCCACCACAGCTGAACACACTCTGATAACACCTTGTTTTTCTCAAACACATCCTGGATGTGTGGTTAACTGTCTCCAGCTGCACTCCACAGCTTATATATACCCATAGTTGCCTTTCAATAAAAGAGACCTGATCAGACAGCATGTCTTGTCTCCATTCTTTCCATCTCTTGCCCCTCTGTCCTCACTCTCTCCCTTGTAGACCCCATTGACTGACCCATGGACCGGGTCAGGTTATCTGTCTATCTTAAGAGATATAGGAAGGGATCGTATGTTCCCTTTTTGCTGTTTTGTATGTTCCTGTTTTTGCTGTTTTGTTTTCCTGTTTTGTATGTTCGTGGTCATACAAAAAATATGGATGTCATTTGCGCTAAGAGCACATGATTGTTAGAACACTGGGGAGCCTCTGTGTATAGAGATAATGTAAGGTCGCACATAACATCCATTCTATTTTTCCTTCTTTGGGAGATGTATGTTTCCCCACCAGTATTTCTCTCTATGCATTACTTCACTGTGTCTATGAATTATACCTTTGCTATCATTTATTTAATGACATACTTTTTTATTGCTCTGATAATACATCATGACCAGGGCAATTTATCAAAGAAAGAATTTAATTGGGAAGCCCTCAGTTGCAGAAGATTAGTCCTGGAATAACAAGGTGAGAAGCATGGTAGTAGGCAGGCAGGAATGGATCTGATGTAGTAGTTAATAACTTAAATGTTTATCTACCAATAGGAGATACAGAGAAGTAGAGAGATAACTGTGAGTGGTTTGAGCTTTTGAAAATTCAAAGCATACCCTCAGTGACAAACCTTCTGCAGCAATGCCACACCTCCTAATTGTTCACAAATAGTTCCAATGACTGAGGACCAAGTATGAAAATATGTGAACCTGTAGAGGACATTCTTATTCAAATCACCACAGTAAATAAAATTTTGCAGATACAACACTATAGGAAAAGAGTGAGTCAGAATTGGGAATGTATGAATTGAGAAAGCTTAGCAACCTTTTAATCCTACTGGACTTGACTTAGAGACACATTCCTTTTCAAACAAAGCACTTATCAACCTGGAACTATAACTTCCCCAGGCTGCATGCATATCTATCTCCAAAAATGCTAACAAATAAAATAAACAAGTTATACCATACTGCGTCTTCATAGTATCATCTACACGGTCAGATATACTCAGAAAAATATAGTCTTGTGGGAATAGCTGCCAAATCCAGTGTACAATGCTTTGTGTTGTGAACAGTGTTCTTTTACTTTAATTTGATTTGATTTTTCACTTATTCACTACCTCTTTCCCAGTCACCCTCTTCCACAATCATTTCCCTATCCTAGCCTTCTCCTTTGAGTTGGTGGGGTTCTCCTTGGGTATTTTCCCATCCAAGTCTCTGAGAGGCTAGGTCCTTCCTCTTCAAGGACATACCTGGCAGCCAGGCTAGTAGAACATATCCCACAGATAGACAACAGCTTTTTGGATAGCCCCAGTCCTCTTGTCCAGGACCCATTTGTAGGTCAAGCTGCACATCGGCTACATATAAGTGGGGAAGTTTAGGTCTACCCTCTCTATGTTCTTTGGTTGGTGGTTCAGACTATGATAAACTCAAGAGCCAATGTTAGTTGAAGCTGTTGGTCTTCCTGTGTAATTCCAGTCCCCTTGGGACCTACAGTCCTTCCTGCTATTATTCCATAAGTGTTTCCAAGCTCTATCCAATGTTTGTCTGTGGGTGTCTGTATCTGTCAGTGTCAACTGCTGGCTGGAGCCTCTCAGAGGACAACTGTCATTCCAAAGTTGGGGGCCTGTGCTGGTGGCCTGGGCTGAGGCTTGGCTGAAGCTCTCTCTCTCCCTGGAGGCAGGAGGCCTGCTGCTGAGTCCTGGGTCTCTCTCCCCTGGTGCTGACTTGTTTGCTGCACAGTGTATTAGTTAAAAAGGAGGAAATCTATGAATGAGTTATTTTATTGAAGGAAGGATAAAATATGCTGGTTGAGTAGAGAAAAGGAAAGGAGAGGAAGGAGAAAGAGAGAGAAAGGAGAGGAAGAAAGTCAGAGAAGAGAACAAAGAGCAGAGAGAGGAGAGAGAGCAAGAGAAGGAGAGTGAGAGAGAGAGAAAGAGAGTAAGAGAGGGAGAGTAAGAGGAGAAGAGTAAGAGAGGAAGTAATGAAAGACCCCAGGGGGAAAACCCCACTCAAATCTTGGGAGGACGTGCACCCAAGAATCACGAGAGACCAATCTTGATGTAATTACAAGAGGTATATTTTTAATTTCAGGGCGCTCTGGTTCGGCACCACACCTATCTCACATAGGAGATAGTGGAGCCAATCACGAGGCTTGAAAGTTAGGGGTTTATATAGGGAAAAGGTCTGAGGGAACAAAGGAATCAGTGTAGTCATACATGATTGGCTAGTTCAAATATTAACTATTACATGCAGAACAGAGTGGAAAATTCCTAAGGTTGGTGTTAATCTGAGTCAACAAAGCATCTGACCTTAAACCATATCTGAGAGGACTAGATGGTCCATTACTTAGTGTCTTCCAGGCACGTCTTTGCAGGCCTGGGCTTTGGACATGTCCTCGTTTGCCTAGACATGTTTTCCTCTATGTTTATAGTTTTATGTCTTCTTGACCTGCCAGCTCTTATGATATCTAACAACTTGCTTGCTCATTCCCAGGCCTATGTGGGCCAGCTTGTGGTGGATTCTTAGGCCCATAACTTTTCTTCCTAGTCAGCACAGGTCTAAAGCTTTAATTTTTCTTTTCAGTAAGAGTAGGAGAACATGAGTGCAAGAGTAAGAGGGGGAGAAAAGTAAGAGAGAGAGGAGGGGGCAAACCACCCCTTTTATTGTATGGGGCATGGCATGCTTGGCTTGTGATCAGATGACTGTTTGTAGGGTTCAGCTAGAATGCTGGGAGCTTGAGGCATTATCTGCCTGATAGAGCACACATCATCTGCAGGGGCAGCTGTAAGGGGTTTGGGCTGAAATCTGAGCCATCGGTCTCAGGAGCTATCACTGAACTCCTACTGTCCCTTGTGAACAAATTTACTTTGCTCAGTGGGTCTCAGGGGTTCTCAGGTGGCTGCTCTACTGGATCCTGGCTGTCAGAACTGCCCACTGCCCCAGTGACAACATGGTCCTTGTCTGCAAGAATAACAGAGTATCATTATAGTGTTAGGAATTGGTGCTTGCCCATGGAATGGGTGTCAAATTGGGCTGGTTATTGGCTGTCCATCCCCTCAGTCACTCTTCCCTTCCCCATGCCCACATTACTTGTAGACAGGGTAAATTTGGATTGAAAATTGTGAGGGGTTATGCACAGTGGTCTTAAAATAATACTTTGCAGAAAATGTTGATTTATTGCTAATGCCTCTGTGTGATCTATGATGCTTGTGATTACAATCAGATATATCTGGGGAGAAGGACGCATATATTGAAAAATGCTATCAACAACAACAAAAAAGATATACTTACACAACTCAGTAACAAACTCCTTTTCCTTGTGGGTGTAAAACACAAGTTGTTAGAACTATCTACTTAGTAAATATTATGCAGGGACTGCTGCTCTATTTCTGTGTATCTGTCCTGTACTTCACTTTGATTCTGAATAAAATCCTTTCCAGATACACCGTGTGTGTGTGCCTCTTTGGTACTTTGAACAATACTCCCACAACCTGAGAAATTTCAGAAACAGACAGATTGCAAGCAGTATGAGTGAAGTTAATGGAAAGAAGTAGACAAAAAGGTATTTTCTGGTGCCTGAAAAATGATTCAAACAAACCAAACAACAAATACTTTTCACAATTCTCCTTGTCAATGTGAACTCTCAAAATATCATTGTTAAACTACTACATTCTTCCAAATATTTCCAGGAGATCATAACGATCTCATAATACAAAATTTATTCTATTTGACTTCTTCAATTCTCCTAGACTTTTTCCTCTCTTGTGTAAGTATGTGTATGTTCAAGTAATCACATGTGTGTATTTGAATGTGTGTGATATGTATTTGCAGGTAACCACAGAGGACACCAGATCCCTTGGAACTAGACTCAAAGTAAGTCAATCATTGTCTTGTAGTAGTAAGAAGTAAAACTGGGTTTTCTGGCAGCACAGGAATTGCTCTTAACTTCTTAATTAAATCCATAGCCACCACTTCACTCATTCCTTTATTCTTTAATAGTCCCAACACTGTTGAAACTTTAATTTCAGGCTAAGGTATAAGGCATCTTCTTATATTTGAATCCCTATAACATAAAAACCAATATATATATATATATATATGATATCATTATAAAGAGCAAACATTTACAATAAAAAATGGAAGAAAGGAACAGGGCTATTGGAATAAAGACCAGACCAAACAAGATCAAAATAATCATGGCAAATGTCAAGTATGGCCTCTTCATATCTATCAATTGGGGTTCACTGTGGTATCTTTATGGATCCAAATGGCATAAGTACACCTGCCCCACCAAGGCTGCTATCTTCTTAATACATAGCTTCTCTCTTGGCTTGACTATACTTATTGCATGCCAATTGAATTTCCAATATCCTGTGGTCTCTAGTGCAACTTTATCTTCATCTTCCAAACAACATTCCATAAAACCTCAGAGTGTCCTTGCAGAGAACCTAACATAGACACATGTGTGAAGTTATTTTGAGTTAAAATTACAATGTGGCTTCTCCAAAATAATGAAGAATAGACGGTGAACGATGCCTTGGATTTCTAGAGTACACTAGAATTTTGATGTTTTTAGTTTTTGGATTACCATTATTTAATATTTTTATTTATTTTATTAGATATTTCCTTTATTTACATGTAATACGGTATTTATTTCCTTTCCAAGTTTCCCCTCCAAAAAAAAACTAGAACAAACCCCTGTTCCTTCCCCACTCCCCCTACTAGTCACCCCACACTCTCCTGCTTACTGGCTCTGGAATTCCCCTACACTGAGGCATAGAACCTTCACAGAGCCAAGGGCCTCTCCTCCAATTGATTACCAACTTGGCCATCCTCTACTATACATATGCTGCTAGAGTACCACGTGCATTCTTTGGTTGGAGGTTTAGTCCCTGAGAGCTCTGAGGGTACTATTTAGTTCATATTGTTAATTCTAAGGGGATGCATACCCTTCGGCTTCTTGCGTCCTTCTCTAGTTCCTTCATGGGTGACCCTGTACTCAGTCCAATGGAGGTTGTGAGCCTCTAATTCTGTATTAGTCAGGTACTGTCAGAGCCTCTCAAGAGACAGCTATATCAGGTTGGATTGTCCTTTCTTCAGTCTCTGCTCCATAGTTAGTCTCTGCAACTCCTTCCATAAGTATTTTGTTCCCCATTTTAAGAAGAAATGAAGTGTCCACATTTTGGTCTTCCTTCTTCTTGAGTTTCTTGTGGTTTGAGGTTTGTACTTCATGTATTCTGATCTTCTGGGCTAATATCCACTTTTCACAGAGTGCATACCATGTGATTTCTTTTGTGATTAGGTTAACTCACTCAGCATGATATTCTCCAGACCCATCCATTTTCCTTAGAATTTCAAAAATTCATAGTGTTCAATAGCTGAGTAGTACTCCAGTGTATAGATGTACCACAATTTCTGTATCTATTCCTCTGATGAGGGACATCTGGGTTGTTTCCAGTTTCTGGCTATTATAAATAAGACTGGTATGAACATGGTGGAGCATGTGTCCTTATTATATGTTGGAGCATCTTCTGGGTATATGCCAAGGAGTGGTATAGCTAGGTCCTCTAGTAGTACTATGTCCAATTTCCAGAAGAACTACCAAACTGATTTCCAGAGTGGTTGTACCAGCTTGCACTCCCACCAGGTCCTCTTTCTCCACAACCTCTCCAGCATCTGCTGTCACCTGATTTTTTTTAAGATTTATTTAATGTACACTGTAGCTGTTTTCACCAGAAGAGGGTGTCAGATCTCATTACAGGTGGATGTAAGCCATCATGTGGTTGCTGGGATTTGAGCTCAGGACCTCTGGAAGATTAGTTAGTGCCCTTACCCACTGAGCCATCTCACCAATGCGAGTTTTTTTTATCCTAGCCATTCTAACTGGTGTGAGGTGGAATACCAGGGTTGTTTTGATTGGCATTTCCCTGGTGACTAAGGATGTTGAACATTTCTTTAGGTGCTTCTAAGCCATACAGTATTCATCAGTTGAGAATTATTTGTTTAGCTCTGTACCCCATTTTTTAATAGTGTTATTTGGTTCTCTGCATTCTAACTTCTTGAGTTCTTTGTATACATTGGATATTAGCCTTCTATCAGATATAGGATGGGTAAAGATCTTTTCCCAATTTGTTGGTTGCAGTTTTGTCCTATTGACAGTGTCTTTTGCTTTACAGAAGCTTTGTAATTTTATGAAGTCCCATTTGTCAATTCTTGATCTTAAAGCATAAGCTATTGGCATTCAGTTCAGGAAATTTTCCCCTGCGCCCATGTACTTTAGGCTTTTCCCCACTTTCTTTCTATTAATTTGAGTGTATCTGGTTTTACGTGGAGGTTGTTGATCCACTTGGACTTGACTTTTGTACATGGAGATAGGAATAGATCGATTTGCATTTATCTACATGCTAACTGCCAGTAGAGCCAGCACCATTTGTTGAAAATGCTGTCTTTTTTCCACTGGGTGGTTTTAGCTCCTTTGTCAAAGATCAGGTGACCATAAGTTTGTGAGTTCATTTCTGGGTCTTCAATTCTATTCCATTGATCTACCTGCCTGTCACTGTACCAATACCATGCAGTTTTTTTTATCATAATTGCTCTGTAGTACAGTTTAAGTTCTGGGATGATGATTCCACCAGAGGTCCTTTATTGTTGAGAATAATTTTGGCTATCCTGGGTTTTTTTTTTATTTCAATGAATTTGAAAATTGCTCTTTCTAAGTCTGTGAATTATTGAGTTGGAATTTTGATGGGGACTGCATTGAACCTGTAGATTGCTTTCGGCAAGATGGCCATTTTTACTATATTAATCCTGCCAATCCACAAGCATGGGAGATCTTTCCATCTTCTGAGATCTTCAATTTCTTGCTTCAGTGTCTTGAAGTTCATGTCAAACAGGTCTTTTACTTGTCAAATGCTTTCACAACATCTAATGAGATGATCATAGGGTTTTTTTTTCTTTGAGTTTGTTTATATAGTGCATTACGTTGATGGATTTCCTTATAATGAAGCATCCCTGCATCCCTGGGATGAAGCCTACTTGATCATGCTGGATGATTGTTTTGATGTGTTCTTGGATTTGGTTTTCAAGAATTTTATTGAGTATTTTTGCATCATACTCATAAGGGAAATTGCTCTGATGTTTTCTTTCTTTTTAAGGTCTTTGTGTTGTTTAGGTATCAGAGTAATTGTAGCTTCAAAGAATGAATTGGATAGAATACCTTCTGTTTCTATTTTGTGGAATAGTTTGAGGAGTATTGGTATTAGGTCTTCTTTGAAAGTCTGATAAAATTCTGCACTAAACCCATCTGGTTCTGAGCTTATTTTGGTTGGGAGACTATTAATGACTGTTTCTGTTTCATTACCAGATATGGGACTGTTTAGATCATTTATCAGATCTTCATTTAATTTTGGTACCTGGTATCTGTCTAGAAAATTGTTCATTTCATCCATGTGATAGATGTTTGTTATGCAGAGGTCACTCAGGGACAGTAACACTACAGAACAGTTGATATGGTGAGCTCAGAAACTGAGTGACAATTGGTATGAGGCAATGCAGAGAGAGAAGAGTGAACTTTTGGCAGAAAGAAGCAGGTGAATAAAACATTAAGCCCTGTCAGGGAAGTACAGTATACTTTGATTACTTCTTGCTGGATAGGGACAAAGAATATCATAGGGAAATTTATTTCAGGATGGTCATGGCAAGGCTGGGGTCTAAGTCAAAAGAATATGGCAAAGCTGGAAGGAAACAAAGTAGGAGACTTCAGAGCATTTCCCAATGAACCAGATAAAAGTTCTCCTTAGGTTGTTTTTACTGCACTTTGATTTCATACCAAGGATTGCAGGGAATAAAGCAAATAACAAAGGAAGGCACACACTGTATTTGGAGTTATTCAAAACACCACACTACTCATTAGATTCAAGTTTAACTCTTAGATTTTTTAGAAAAATATTACATCTCTCTTCTACTATGAGATAGCTGCAGATGCTGGGACAGGCTGAGTTATTGAGGTGAGGCTAAACTTCCAATTTTTACATAATTCATCATTTTCAAAACTGGATCTCCACACTCCTACAAATGCTCATTTGACTTTGAAAGTACTATGCTCTATGCCATACCCAAACACAAAACCTTTGCCAGCTTCAAGGAGAACACAATTTTTTATGGCTGAGTGTAGGTCAGAGGATATCAAGTAAGGAGAAGGCACAATTACATAGGAATGAATTTGAAAGACGTACATTCAGGGGATTCAGGCAGAGTCATATGACTAAGATTTGTCCATACAGGTGTTATGATATTTAATGTTCATGGTGCGTTGACAGAATACCTGGAGGAAGGATTATGACATGCAAGTGGGTTTTCTGGGGATGGCCTACCATTTTGCATGGTTGCAATGGGTGTGCTCTGAGAGGTGTATAACCTGGTGACTTTGTCCGAGGACTTACCCTCACTGTTGATATACATTTCCTGCCACTGTTACATAACCTAATGATTTCTGTGCCTCAGCTTATCTTATGGGCAAATTTTCTTCAGATCAGTATGAAGATATGCTTTCATGTAATAATGCTGTTTATATGAATTAATGACTTTAAGGAGATCATTTTGGTAGTTTTACCAGAAAGATATAATAAGTTAGAATCAGGAATAGAGTGTTCCCAGTCCCCATAAAATGCTAAGTAAAGGGTATACTGTAAGGAATATACTGAGCTTCCACGAATTGCACTAAGAGAGAATTATGTTTGGGGCATATTTTTGATCAAAGAAAAACATTCATCCTAAGTCAGGTCCAAGAATGGGGCCACAGGTACTCACTGTGATAAATCTTGCATGTGTGTGTATGTGTGTGTGTGTGTGTGTGCGTGTGTGTGTGTGTGTGAATATATGTATGTATGTATGTGTATGTATGTATATGTATATGTATATTAATATATTATATATGTCTGTCTACATGAATGTATATAGGCATATGTGACTATATGTAATCATGCATGTGCACTTGTAAAATTGATGAAACAGGTGGTTAGGCTCAGCCAAATGGGTGTGTATGTCTTTGTGTGTATGCATGTGTTTTTTTGTATGTGTATATGTGTGTTTGTATGTGTTTGTGTGTTTGTATGTGTGTGTGTGTGTGTGTATGTATGACTTTCTCTTCATCTTTTTTATTTCTCTCTGTCTCATGAAGAGTTAAGTTAATGGTAAAGAATTGAAAAAGTTTATTTGCTTAATGATTTACTGCTATCAGCAGGAGTCAATTGACAGAATCATTTAGCTTTGGTCCCAAGAACAATAAGAGTGTTAATGGCCAGAAATCATCAGTCTCTTGGTTTGCCTATTTGTGCCCTACCTCAGTACCTGAATGTCTGAATGTTACCTTGGCAGTGGGTGATCAAGATAACCCATGTTTGTGGTCCAGATTCTGCATTTCTTTATAAAACATGAATTCCTGTCCAACTGTACCTGGGCTTATGCTCTATTCCACACAAATGTGTCAGAGAAATAGAACAAAGAGGAAGGTAGTTTGTAATTATTAGTTTGGTGTGCACTGATGAAAGGAGATTGGGAACATTGTTGAAGTTATAGGCTTGGGTCATTCTAAACAAGCTGTGTTTCAGATAGAAGATGAGCCTTGTGTGTGCATTGACACTATAGTTAAGCACACTAACATGCTTTCATAGAACAAGAGATTGTTGATGATGTCCTTTTTCTAGTTTTAATTGAAAAATTGGTTGTGTGTGTATATATGTCTTTCTCTTCATCTTTTTTATTTTTCTCTGTTTCATGAAGAGCTAAGTTAATGGTAAAGAACTCAAAGAAATATATTGTGATCATAGATTCTCTTTGCCTAATTTCTCCCAGATCCTTCTTACTTCTACAGCTGCTTAATTCTGAATTTTTTGTTTTTCTGTCTCTTTGAAAAACAAAGAAATGGACAAACAAGAAAACAACAATAAGAACAACATAAACAATGATACAAGAAATCAAACATGTACACACCCAAAACCCCCAAACCACAATATCAGAAACCATAATGTATAGGTAAAAGACCAGTAAGAATAAATGCCTAAAATTATCAATGTTGGTTACCTAGATGGAACAATAGATTTTAAAACATTTATTGGCATTGTATCTAAGCAAATTATTAAACTGTCACATAACAAAATATTAGTAATGTCTTCTAGGCTTTATTTATTGAGAAAATAAATTTCATACAATATATATTCTGATTATGTTTTTTTCTTGTAAACTTCTTTCCAGGTTTCTCCCACCTCCTCACTTACTCTACTTTATATCCTTCTTTTCTCTCACTTTCTCTTTCAGGAGCAAACAAACTTACAATGAATGAAAATTGTAACAAGAAACATACACATAAACACACACTCAGAGACACACGTACACAAAGCATATGTGTATATATGTATGTGTATGTGTCTATTTAAATATGTATATTTGTAGCATAACTAAATAAAGTCATATGAGACAAAAATAACTGAGTCTTATTTATTTTATTATCCTGCATGCTTTCCTTGATTCCAGATATTGTTGTTTTTCAAGATTACTTAACATTTACTCATACTATGCCTCTCACTTTGGACACGATGCTGTGCAAAATGGGAGATATATAAAATACACTGGCTAGAAGATATCATCTTAATATACAGCCACAGCATGAATACCTTCAGTTTATTAAACATTAGTTGAAATTAATTTTGAGTCAAATACTGTCCAAAGTGAGAGACATAGCATATAAGGCAAATGATTTCAGGTAATCCAACTCCTTTGAAATATCCACTTTGGTAATTAGATAAGAGAGTATCTGCCAAAATATTTGGCTGCAAAGTTACTTTCTTTCCTTATATGAACAAGGATTTAAAGTACTTGGATTTAAACAAGGATTTAAAGTAAAAGTGCTTGATACTTTATTACATTTCCATTACAATTTAAAATTTTAGACTAATTAAGATATGCCTATTCCAGTAAATTAGTATGCTATGGTAATTATTTTGTTATTCAAATTCTTTAGGTTTTACCATGAAATTCTTAGTTGAATATTTTAGATTCAGAAATTGATATTTCCCCAAAGATGAACGATTTCTCTTCAATTTGTATAATTTAGAATTTTTAGATGACTAGACAAGCCATTGTATCTACGCTAATAGAAATTGTTCAGCTATGTGATCCTAGCCATACAAATCCATCAGAGGCACATATTCTAATTTCTAGTGAAATAGGTGTGAGATTAAATGTTAAATACTTATAAAGCTATTTCACAAACTCCTAGATTATTTAGACATTTTCTTTCAACTTCCTTTCCTAAAATTGATGTCAAAGCTCTTATGTTTACTCATTCATTTTTCAGATATTCCCATGTTCATGTCTATCATAATTTATCATTATATCACATACTTCATACATACAGAGGCTCTCTTATTCTTCTTTTGGGGCATGCCTTTCACAGCTTTACAATAACTTATACATAGAAGGAAACTATCTATGTTAAATGTATCCCCTTTCCATTTTTTCTTTCTTTGACAGTCTCAGCCAACAGAAACAACACAATTTAGAAGGACTCACTCTGAACTTTATTGTGTCTGTAATTCTTTGTGAAGAGTTTCTACCCTTATTGTTGAATGTTTCTTTATCCACACTTAGTATGCCCCACTGTACTAAACAGATACATTGAGAAGTATGTTTTCTAGAATAAATAAACAATGCAATTGTGATAAATCATTGCAGCTTAAGTGGACAAAGCAAATTCAAAGGTATAAGTGAACACATGTTACCAAGAGGGCTTCCACATCTGGACAAAATGTGGAACATTTACACATCAATGCACAATAGCAAGAATTTGTATCTAGAAATACGATGCAGAGGTGCATGTAATTTTAAGCAGGGATGGGAAGAAGAGCCAATTTCCTAATGTGAGAATGGAGAAAATCCTAACTTTGCCTGCCCATGATGAAAGAAATCCTAAACTGAGTAAGGCAGATTGTTTAGCTACAGAGCACAAGTTAGGTTTTGCAGAGGCTGCTCACCCCACTGTGAGGCATTGAGGCTTTGTAGGGTTAGGTACATTCTTTCCCATTGAGGCAGTCCTCTATATATGTGTAAGTCCGCTATATATGTGTAAGTGTTCTGGAACTAATCCATGTGTGCTCTTTTGTTGGTGCCTTAGCCTCTGGGTATTGTGATCATAAAAAGATAAAGCACTATTAATATATGTTCTAAGGTGTGTGGTGAGGTGTGCAGGAAAGGAATGTCATGCCAAGGTATCCCTTCCCCCTGAGGGATGCACCACAGGATGGTATAGTATAGAATGAAGTTTACTCAGGGCATGGTGAGGGGAGTTAAGAAAATAATAGAGGCAGAGAAAGGCAGCAAGAAAGAGAGAGTAGAGAAGTAGAGGCTGGCCCTGACTAGGTGGAGAGAGGGGGGAAGGGAATGAGGAGAGATGGGGAACAAGGGACAAGAAGCAAGAGTATGAGAGTAAAAGAGCCAAGAAAGGTAAGAGAGAGAGGAAGGTAAGAGAGAGAGAAAGAGCGAAGCAACTCATTTTATAGTAGGCCAGCCCTACCCGGCTATTGCTAGATAACTGTGGGGAGGAGCATACCTGGATGCTGCCAGGAAACTGTGGGTGTGGAGTCCAGACAGAATAGTAACATTCCCCCATTTTGGTTTAGATAAAAAAAAATTAGAAAGAGGTGACAGTGAAGCAGGAATATGTTAGTTGTGATATCTGGCTGCTTCATGCTGACATTGGAGCAACATGTCTCTGAAGAAACTAGAGGAATGGGTATGGGGGGAGTTTGTCCAGAGAATCATAACAACATATTCATAAAACCTAAAGACCTATAGAAAATGGTTAAATTTCTTGATATATATGGCCTACTAAAGTTTCATGGTCAGATAAACAATTTACAAAGATGCATAACTTATAATGTTTAAACAATAATCAAGTCTCACAATTTATAAAAGATTAAATATATATATATATATATATATATATATATACAGACAGACAGACAGACAGACAGACAGACAGATAGATAGATAGATAGACAGACAAAGTCCAGGCCAGATGGCTTCTCACCAGAATTCTACCAGATATTCAAAGTACAGTTAATGATAATATTGCACTGGGGAGTGGTGGCCCATACCTTTAATCTCAGCACTTGGGAGGCAGAGGCATGTAGATTTCTGAGTTTGAGACCAGCCTGGTCTACATAGAGAGTTCCAGGACATTCAGAGCTACACAGAGAAACCCTGTCTCAAAAAGCCAATAATAATAATAATAATAATAATAATAATAATAATAATAATAAAAATTATAATATTGCTCAAATCATTCTAAAATATAAAAACTGGGGACCATTACTTACTTCTTTTTACAAGGTCACAGTTCTCTTGTTATCTAAACCACACAAAGACCCAACAAAGAAAGAACATTAAAGAGTAATTTCCCTTATGAACATAGATGCGAAAATTCTCATTAAAATATTTGTAAACAAATATTTTACATAATCCATATCAAAACCCATATCAAAAAGATAAACTAATAAGCTAATATGATCAAGTAGACTTCATCGATAATGTAAAGGTTCATAAAAAGTAAATCAACAAGTAAAATCCACCACATTTTCTAAGAGACAAAATCCGTATGGTCCTTTCATTAGATGAAGGTAAGAATTTTCACAAAACCCAACACCATTTCATGATAAAAGTCTTGGAGAGATTATGGATACATGGAAAAATACAAATTGACCCCAGGGGCTGCCTGCACCAGGTCATGAGAAACTAACCCCAGGTGCTGTAATAGGGTCATGAGAAATTGACCCCAGGGGCTGTGCTGAACCTGGGTTGTGGGAAACTGACCCCAGGGACCTTGGGACCAATCCTCAAGGTTCAGTACACAGAGGAAATGGCCAACCACAAAGAGCAGATGTTGCCAAAGATAGCTGAACATTTGATCAATGTATAGGAGGTATTTGTATATAGCTGTATACTGGAATTTCCCTGGAACCCCCTGCCCTCTCACCTGCTTGTGGTTTCTGAGCTTAAATACTCTCTGTAACAGTCACCTGGTATTAGGCTCCTTCCCTAAGGCAGCTGAACCCTGGTGCACTGGACTGATTAAATCCTCTTGCTGTTGCAAGGAATTTCGGACTTTTGGTGGTCTTTGGGTGAGGGTCCTGAGAGAAAGACTCTTTGGGTCTTTCAATACAATAACTGCAGTACACAATCAACATCAACCAAAATAGGGATAAACTCAAAGCATTTCCAATAAAATCAACAAGACAACTCTCCATATCATTCATATATATGTATATTTGAAGTCTTACCTGTTGCAATGAGACAACTGGAGAAGGTCAAATAAATAACAATAGGAAAGGGAAAAATAAATGTATCTTTATTGGGAGATAATATAATTTTATATAATTTTATATATAAAAAAGTAAAACATATCTACTAGGAAATTTCTGCTGCTGATAAACACTTTCAACAAAGTGACAGGACAGAAAATAATGTTGATTTGAATCTCAGGTACACTGCTAGCCAGATTATATTTCTCCTAGGGACGTCCTTACCCTGCTGTACTGAGATAGAAGCTCAGTTGTAAATCTTGCTTTCGATGATTACTCTCCTTAGTTCATCTCAAAATGATGTCTTGTCCAGTTCTTGTTTCTGGTAATGCTTTGGATTCTGGGTAATTAGAGAACGAAATGCAGGAGGAGAATGGGAATGAAGGGTGAGTTTTGGCTGTCCAAGTGAGATGAGGCAGTTCCTATTCCCCAAGAAGGACACTGAGGTTCTGTTACATGATAATCAGAAACTTCAGATGAGAAAGTAACTATGCTAAATTGAAGATTCTTGTATAGATGGGAAAGGTTGAGGTATATGACCTATAGGATCTTCCAGTTAATTGTTTTGTGGAAGCCCATTTGATATATTTTTAAAAACCACAAAGATAACCAGGATATACACCGGAGCAAGCGGGTTCCAGGGGCAGGAGCAAGCAGGGTGGAGCGAGCTGGGCCAGCAGAGGTCGTGAGTTCAATTCCCAGCAGTTAGCCACACACATGATAGCTCATGGCCATCTGTGCAGCTACAGTGTATTCATACCCATAAAATAAATAAAATAAATCTGAAAGAAAGAAAGAAAGAAAGAAAGAAAGAAAGAGAGAAAGAGAGAGAGAGAGAGAAAGAAAGAAAGAAAGAAAGAAAGAAAGAAAGAAAGAAAGAAAGAAAGAAAGAAAGAAAGAAAGAAAGGAACCCTGGTAAGTAACCCTGAAGTAAATAACAAAGTAATCCACAAAGATTGCTTGGGAAGGTTTCTCATAACTTTGCACTGTTATAATTTCAGAAACCAATGGTGATATTGTGATGACACAGACCCCACTCTCTTTAAAAGGATTATCTTGTGTATTGTATGGATGCATCACTTGTCAGTTACAAAGCCTTTGACCAATGGCTTTGGATCATATGGGAGGTAGGACATCCAAGAAGAGAAAGATTTCTGAAAGAGCGATATACACAGGATCAATACAGTGAAGATAGGAGGAGACTGACACCTGGTACCTTAGCAAAGGTAACCAGCCATGTGAGAAAATGTAAAATTTTTTGGTTGAAATGTATTATTTTTTATTAGTTTTTTATTTTCATTTCAAATGATATCTCTTTCATGGTTTCCCCTTCGGGGGGAAAAAAACCCTGTTCCCTCCCACATCCCCCTGCTCACCATCCCTCTCCTGATTCCTAGCCCTGGCATTCCCATACACTGGGGGCATAGAAACATCACAGGACCAAAGGCCTCTCCTTGCATTGATGACCAACTAGGCCATCTTCTGCTATATATGCTGCTGGAGCCATGAGACTCACCATATGTACTCTTTGATTGGTGGTTTAGTCCCTGAAAGGTCTGAGGGTACTAGTTAGTTCATATTGTTTTTCCTCCTAAGGGGCTGCAAACCCTTTAGCTCTTTGGGTCCTTTCTCTAGTTCCTTCATTGGGGACCCTGTGCTCAGTCCAATGGACAGCTGTGAGCCTCTACTTCATTAGTGGGAGACTGACTGTAAGAGCCTCTCAGGAGACAGCTATATCAGGCTTCTGTCAGCCAGGACAATAGTGTCTGGATTTGATGATTGAATATGGGAAGGATTCCCAGGTGGAGCAGTATCTGGATTGTCCTTCCTTCAGTCTCTGCTTCATAGTTAGTCTCTGCAACTCCTTCCATGGGTATTTTGTTCCCCCTTCTAAGAAGGAATGGAGTAGCCACACTTTGGTCTTCTTTCTACTTGAGTTTCTTGTGGTTTGTGGATTGTATTTTGGGTATTCTGAGTTTCTGGGTTAATATCCACTTATCAGAGAGTGCATACCATGTGTTTTCTTTTGTGACTGGGTTACCTCACTCAGGATGATATTCTCCAAATTCATCCATTTCTTTAAGAATTTCAAAAATTCATGTTTTGTATTAGCTGAGTAGTACTCCATTGTGTAGATGTACCACATTTTCTATATCCATTCCTCTGTTGAGGGACATCTAGCTTTTTTCCAGTTTCTGGCTATTATAAATAAGGCTGCTATGAACATGGTGAAACATGTGTCCTTATTACATGTTGGAGCATCTTCTGGGTATATGCCCAGGAGTTATATAACAGGGTCCTCTGGTAGTACTATGTCCAATTCCCTGAGGAACTGCCAAACTGATTTCAAGAGTGGTTGTACCAGGTTGCAATCACAGAAGCAATGAAGGAGTGTTCTTCTTTCGCCACAACCTTGCCTGCATCTGCTGACACTTGAGGTTTTGATCTTAGCCATTCTGACTGGTGTGAGATGGAATCTCAGGGTTTGTTTTGATTTGCATTTTCCTGATGACTAAGGATGTTGAACATTACTTTAGGTGCTTCTCAGCCATTTGTTATTTATCAGTAGAGAATTCTTTCTTTACATCTGTACCCTATTTCTTTGTTCTTTTATTTTTATTTTTGAAATGTATAAATTCTGTAATTGCCTTTCAATTATTTCAAATCTAATTTTTTTAAAAAAAATTATTTATTTATTTTCTTATTAGATATTTTCTTTTATTTACATTTCATATGATATCTCCTTTCCCATTTCCCCTCTGGAAAAAAGAAATAAAATAAAATAAAATAAAATAAAATTAAATTAAATTAAATTAAAAAACAAAAACAAAAACACAAAGACCCTGTTCCCTCCCTCTCCTCCTGCTCACCAACCCACACCTGGTGCGAGTAGTGGCTCCGGCAGCGTATGTAGCAGAGGATGGCCAAGTTGGTCATCAATGGGAGGAGAGGCCCTTTGCCCTGTGAAGGTTCTATGTCCCAGTGTAGGGGAATGCCAGGGCCAGGAAATGGGAGAGGGTGTACCCCATTTTTAATAGGTTCGTTTGATTCTCTGGAGTCTAACGTCTTGAATTCTTTGTATATATTGGATATTAGCCCTCTATTGCATATAGGATTGGTAAAGATCTTTTCCCAATCTGTTGGTTTCCATTTTTTCCTATTGACATGTCTGAAAATTGATATTTCTGAATATGGTAGAATAGTTGGCTTGATATATTTTATTGATAGATTTTTATAGTGAAAGGTTAACTACTATAGGTTGAACGTATCTCATGTTGTCTATACTTTTGCAGTCTGTATACTTCTTCTCTAATTGTTAGTAACATCAAGAAAATCTGCAAGTGTTTCTAGTAGCCTAAACCTTGATATTTGTCTTCTTATCTACATACTAGGAGGTGGGCTTAATCAGTGGTTACCTATATATCTATGCAAGGTAGGCTAGGGGAAAAACAGAGTACACAGATGGGTGTGAGTATGTCCCTTCATTGTTTCCTCAGTCTGTGAAGGACCCAGGTTCCTCAGTGTCTTCAGTTGGGCATGAGATTACATGTGTCTATGACTTTTCATTGAACAAGAGTACAGTATGTACTAGGTGACTTCTGTGAATAAGTGCAATAATGAGAATTTATAGGAGCTCCTTATGTACCAGTGATCAAAGATTTATTAGCAAAAAAGTTATCAGTCACATTAGAAAATGACATAGGACTCACTTGTACATTCTTACAGCTTCAGAATATTCATTTTCTTGCAAGTTGTTTTCATACAGTGACTGGAAGTAGTAGACACAGGAAACTTCATATCCTTTTGCCAAGGCTATTTCATTTTTTGTGCACCTAAGTGTCTTCGTGATGTTTCATTTCATGCCAAGGATTTTCTCATATACTCTGGTTGGACAGTTTTGTTCTTCAATCTGGTTATTATTGTATAAAAGAAAGCATAAAGGCATCTATCATCATCCATTGTGCCAGGGGTCCAGGAGTCTTTATATATTGTGTCTCTGCTACCGTTTTAACCAATCTCAATCTCTTTCATACTCCATCTATCTCTTTTTTCATTCCTACGTTCCTCCTCTTATTTATTTCCAAAAGTAATTCTTTGTCCTTAGAAACTGCTGTTGAAATGTGAGTTTCTCTTCATCAGTGATAGTTAATAAGTAAAACATGCAGTTGTTCAATTAATGCTTTATCAAATGAATGAGAAAAAGTTCATCCAAAACCTAATGATCATAGATGAAAAGCATGGTAAATGGGAGTATAAGTCATAAATTTTCCTGAATAATGATAGTTATAACCAATACCAGGTCATCTTCACAACAGAAAAAAAATACTGACATGAGATAGACACAGGATTTCAGGTGCAGCACTTGGATTTTTCTGAGTACTAGAAGAAAACAGAACCTGTATATTTTGATTAGTATATTACAACAAGTTTAGAAATTTAGAAAAGTATCAATTTATAAAGTGTATTTAAAAGGCACTCATCAGCTATGGATGTGCTCATGTATATCCTGTTTACAATATCATGTTTATCAATGGCAGAATAGGATATAAATAGAATATTTTAAGTTCTACAGTGAGACAATTGTTCCTTAAAATAAAAGAGATCTTTACTTTCTCCAACTGATCACCAAGATCCAATATCAGAATAAGTGATTGCTTATTTAAAAGTACTAACAAATATATGCAGAATATTCAATATACTAGTTTTAAAACATATTTCAGTCTTATTAGCAAAAGGAACATTGTCCAAAATATTAATTATGTTATGCCACAAGGTATTAATAAATTAAACTACAATTGTTTTTGTATCTTCTGTATATGCAAAACAAAGTAGATATTTATTGAAGAAATTCTTAAGTGAGTAAAATGGTTTGTTCTTGAATAAGCAGTTTTGTAACAGATACTTTAAAAAGAACATTTAAATTACTTAAAACAATTAAAAATTATAGAAACATGTTATTATCATATAGTTTTTGTTCAGCATATTATGGATATCCTGTTTACATGCAGGGTTGCTAGGAATCTTTCCTTGATTATAGTAGGTATGAAAAACTGGATCTGTGTCATTTGCCTGCTGTTTACAGTTTTCAGGCATCTCTGTGGATTTAGATTCATTTGTTTTGTTTCTTTTCTATATTATTGTTTTTTCAATATTTACTTTTATTGTTTACATTAAAATATTTTCCTAGAATAAAATGGAACTTTATTAATATATATCTAACATAAAAGCATAACATGTACTTAATATAAAAATAGGATGAAAAGAACATCTCTAAAGTCACTGATTCATTTCACAGAGAGACATGTAAAAATATACCCATATGGGACAGGGGCTGAAGAGATGCTCAGCAGTTAAAAGCATGTGTTCTTGCCTAAGACCTGTTTAAGGAAGTCATAACTTCCATGGAAGATCACAACCATGTTTAATTCCAGTTAGAGAGGATCTAATGCCCTCTGCTGACCACCTATGTTGCACACAGGTATATGGAGACAAAACATGCATAAACATAAAATGTTAGAATTGCCAAATATGTTTCTGTCAATGAAACTTAAAGTAGTTTATTCCAAAGCTCCCAATATAAAAGTTAAAGTGTGTGGGACCCTAAAAGGCACCCTGGTTCCTGATTGAGTTAGGTTTGAAACCCTGGTGACCCTGCAGGTGACCCCTGCAAGGGCCCATAGGCATATTGCCATGCTCCTGGACACAAGGCCCCTGACACAAGGCCACAGCTGTCCATAGGTCTGTGGCCATCAGTAATGTAAGGGCAGTGTACCAAGCCCTTCCACAGGTAGAGGAAATGACTATAAATCACATAGCATTAAGACAGAACTCCATTTTATTGAGGCACTTAAAGGCCTGAAGGGCTTAGCCAATTAAACTCTCATTCCCAGACACTCCTCCCTGCAAAAGATATTTAACTTCTGGCCCTCCCTGAGAAAGTGGGGTATGGTTTTACTCATCAAAACTCTCCACCATGACAATAAATTCTTTAAAACCATGGATTATACTTTTCATCTGGATCCACTGTGGGGAGCAATGGAACATGCTTTCATCTAAAGAACTGCATGTAGTCTGCAGATGGCCTCTCACTGCTCCTAGCCATGGCCTCCACCAATCCAAGCCACCTGCCAAACAAACCAAGGATTCTCCTTCCAGTGGTACCCAACCAGAGCACCCCTCCTGTCCCACCCTTTTCCCTCCAGCCACCAGCTAGATCCTGCTTGAGTGCCCCCACTCCATTTTCAGCAATTCTGTAGCATCCAGTGGTGTCTGGGATGGCCAAGAGCCTGAGAACCAGAAGGTCCAGGCCACTCTACTGCCCTGAGGACCCTGAGCTGATTCCAGCAGTCCCTGGGACCTCAGATTGTGCTCCCCCAGCCCCAAAGCAGGTTCCTCTGGCTTCTCATAGCCTGACACTTGCCCAGCATTGACTTGGGGAAAATGTAGTCAAAATTTCCACTAGTGTCCAGAGCCCTGGGGCATATCAGATGTGGGCTACTCTTTAACCCACTAAAGTACCTTTTCTAAAATTACTCTGTGATTTGTCTCTTTTGAAAATACAGTTTGCTTTTCTTAATAATGAAATATCATGCATATTTGTCAATAACAGAAATATTTCAGGAAATAAATCCAATGATTATTCTCTGATCTCTCTGAAATACACAATTAGTCACCATCTACACTTAGGATCTCCCCAGAACCCTTTCATTCTGCATGTCTCTGTATTGGCCAGACTCTTCCTATCAGAGACTGCCTTAGAGAAATTGTACTATTCATCTGCAGTTGTGTGTGCTTTTGACATATAATGGCTGTGAGATTTCCTTTAATTCAATCTGAATACCTGTACTGGATATTTATCTCCAGTACAGATGACTCAAGGAACCTTACACGCACATCTCCATTTTTACGAAATTGATGATTATTATTATGAATATCCACTAACTCAAAACATTTCTTTGTATGCTACCATGAGGGTTGCTATGGTATAGTATTATTGGCTTTTTCAGGCACCAGAACACAATATAGGCATAGACAACACATATAGCTCCATTTCAGGAAATGAATTTGCTGGACAACTTCATTTCCTTGGTACTCAGAATTTGCATCAATCATTTAGGACAGGCTATAAAGATGTGGAAGTGATTACCTACTTTCCTTTTACACTCAGGTATACATTTGTCCATGCAAAATAAGAAGCAAACTAAAGTTTGTAAGTCTAATACTAAATCTAACACTTTGATCTTAAAAATGACCACTGCTGAGTACAACCAAACTATAGCACTTGACAAGTTTAGAATCTCAAGTTTTGGCAATCCAAAAACTTACTGAATAAAATTACACATGCCAACCAAGACCTCAAGGCCTGGGAGCAAGGAGCAATTTATATTTTGTGATGATTACAAAGTGTTGAACTACAATATTATTGATTGACATTGTAAATCTTTAATAAGGACTTTTCCCAGGCACATATGCAGTCACTATTAAACATAATCTATTTCAGTTATTTGAACCTATTGAAATGCCTCTGGCTTTAGAAAGTAAACCTGTAGAAATTAACTCTCCTGATTTAAATCTCTCAGAACACTTTTCTTTTAGATAGCATAACAAATTAATTGCTGTTCTGCACTGTATATAGAGAACCTGCCCAACACTCTGAATACACACTGAGTTGTGGGAAATGATAGATGCAATACCTCTTTTTATTTGTAATGGGGTAAAGTAATATTTTGATATCCAGACTTCTGTGTATCAATATTAAAACCCATAAAATTTATATTCAAACCTTTGGAATAAGACCACCAATCTTTGCATCTCTTTTTGTTATTAATTCTAACTAACACTATAGTGTTATATAGTGTGAGAATTTATAAAATATTCAGATTAAAAGAATATCAATTAATTCATGCTGCAGATTGAGAAATGCTGATGGAAACAAAACAACCATGAACCAAGACAAAGAATCTGAGTTGCTGTTTTTTCCAGAAGACTCGAGCTATGCAAAAACCTGAATTATATTGTACTCACAGTTCAATCCGCTATGTGAAGAAGCATGCACAGATGTCTGTCAACTACAAATAGTGCATCAAGGGGCCAGGAGAGGGAGCCATAATATAGACAGAGAAGTGCAAACTGGCCTGTTCTGACATTCTCAGTAGTTACAACAATATGAACCCATCATATGCAGAGATCTTTCTTTTATCTGGTGGTCCTGCCTCTTAAAATGTCCTTTCCTGTTCTGTTGCAAGCTCAGCATACACAAAGGAAAATAAAATAGGAAGATGCTGTCTTTATCACTGACCATTGGAGTACTCCCCTAGATTTCAGGTACCCTTATTGGACAAAACAAAAAAGCAGATGATGTACATAAATACTCGTGTTTCATTCAATATATGTAAATGCTTAGTCATGGAGAATTTTTGGTATTTACATATAAAAATTAAAAAAATAATGTATTTTTCCTTTTCTGTACTAATTTTTCATGAATGCATTTAACCTCAATGGGTAACATTGTGTTGACCCAGTGTCCATCACTCCTGCTGTAACTCCAAGGGGAAAAGTGACTATGCAGAGCCTGCAAGGGCATTGGCATAATGTGACATGGGAACAAGAAATTAAATCAAAACAAAACACCACAAAAATAAACAAACAAAAACAGGCTCCAAGTTTCCCACCAAGTTTGCTTCCTTATCTATCTCTTGCCCCTGCCTCCCCTGGTTTTAGTGGCAGTGGATCATAGACAAATTTCAACATTGCCATTAGAGGCCTCCAGTTTTAACTTGCTTCTGTAAACAAGTAAACAACTTACCTCCCACATGGATAGAGATCAGAGCATCAAACACCTAATGAAGCATAAATGTGAGGCTGAGTTGTCCCAGATGCTACTTGTGCTAAGTCCATCTGACTTAGGTTTTTTCTCAAACTGATGGCACATTGTAAGTCTTCAGTTTATAAAATTATTTGGGGTAAGGGGCCATGAGAAGTTCTCCTGCACCTGAACTATCTTTACCTTATCACAAGAATTAGAGACCTGACAGTAGCTTCCTGCTTTAATTGATAGTCACACTCTCTGTGTGAAATAACTTAGAAACAAAGGTATCCTGACCAGGGTAGAAAAAGACCTGATGAAACCACTTGATTTACACAATTTCATTTGGTAAAATAGTCTATGAGGAAAATGGACACAGATGTCTGCATAGTGAGTGGAAAAGGCAAGAATGCTGCAATCCCTAGGGACAGTGTATAGCTGGAGTGAGGAATAATCTTAAATCAAATTAATCCAGGTCCAGGAACAGTGTAGAGTTTCAACAAAAGAACAAATGTCTCCTAGTGAGAAAATCAGTATCAATGTTGTTCGAAAAAGACAGTTAGAGTTAGTTAATAATTGAAACAATGAATGGATTATTTGTGTGTGTGTGTGTGTGTGTTTATTTAGGGAAAGTAGGATATGAGTGTTTATCAGAAAGGTGTTGTTAGAGAGGGTTGAATAAGGGTGAATTCTCAAAGTGGAAATGATCAAAGAACTAATAAAATATTATAATTAAATCTGAACAAAAACAATGAAAATAAAAGGTCCAGGTTCTTATTATTAACATTTTAAAACATATGACTTTTATAAAAATATGTATTATATGGGTGACTGTGTGTGAGTGTGTATGAGTGTGTTTGTGTATGTGTGTGAATGCCTGCAAATATACTTTATAAGAGCGTTTGAATATGCCAGTCAACTTTCATTTTTGTCTGACTTGGGGTAATCTCATTTTATATTAGAGTTTCCACAGCTATTCATTTTCCGAGGAATTCAATGATTTTATTTTTTCTTCAGAATTGAATAAATCCCTGTGGTGTGTATGTGCTGTTTTTTTTTTCACTTGTGTTTTGGGATGTCTATGCTAGTTGTGCTTCTTAACTTTGATGAATAGGCAAACAATAAGCATAGGCATGCAAATATCTAATTCATAAGGTATAGAGATCTTTAAGTACATGCCTAAGAATGTTGTGACTGAGTCATAATGGAATTATGCTTTTAAAATTTGATAAATGTTCACATTTATTTCCATATTGACTGTACTAGGTGGCTCTCCAAACTGCTGTGAATAAGAGCTCCTCTTTCACCAAATCTATATCAACATGTGTGATAATTCTTGATGCTAGTCATTTTAAATTGTATTTTCCTAATGACAATGAATGATGAACACATAAAAATACTTATTTTCTATTAGTCACATATAATATAAATTTTAAAATTATATTTTTATTTGTGTACATGCTTGTGTGTCTCTGTGAATACATGCCATGTGTG
The DNA here is from genome assembly GCF_008632895.1 of Mastomys coucha. NCBI lineage: Eukaryota > Metazoa > Chordata > Mammalia > Rodentia > Muridae > Mastomys > Mastomys coucha. The sequence continues at coordinate 63,143,635 of NW_022196903.1, read as the reverse complement.
TTAAAATGTCCACAAATGCCAGAACATGGTGTGGGATTCCATCTCCTGAAGTTGGCAGTTCAGTTGATTATGAACCCCCTTACGTGTGTGCTGTGAACCACACCCAGAGTCTCTGGAGGAGCCACAAATGCTCTTGACTGCTGAGCTATGTTTTTATAGATCCTAACAATTGTCCAAAGTTACAAAACTATGTTATAAGATGTGATATTTCAATAACTGGTTTTATAATTACATGCATACAACTTATAAATTTTTTATATAAATTATTTATTTATTTATTTATTTTATTTCAATTGTCATTTTAATTTAAATTCCAAATGGTGCACTGCTTCCTGGTCCCCTGTACAAGAGTTCTTCACATTATCTCCCCTACCCTTTGTCTCTGAGAGGGTGCTTACACCATCCTTCCAACCCATATACCTCCCTACCTCACTCACCCCATTCTCCTTCTATGGGGCACCAAGTCTCAATAAGATTAGGCACATCCTCTCCCATTGAGGCCAGCTAAGGCAGTCATCTGATACATACATGAAGGTGGCCGTGGACCACTCCATGTAAGGTCTTTGGTTGGTGGCTTAGTCTTTGGGAGCTCCCAGGTGTCTGGGTTAGTTGATACTGCTGGTCTTCCTATGTAGTTGTCACCACCTTCAGCTCCTTCAATCGTTCCCCTTATATCTCCATAGGGTCCAGGATATCAGCCCAATTGTTGGCTGTAAGTATCTGCATCTGTCTGAGTCAGCTGCTCGTAGAGCCCAACAAAGGCAGCCATGATAGATTTCTGTTTGCAAGTACAATATTCCATCAGTAAAAGTGACAAGGTTTTGTGTCTGACCATGGGATGGATCCCAAGTTCTTTTTATGTAAATAGGTCACTGAGTGGTCTTTTGTTGAATCCCTGCTTTATTTTTGACACAGAAGTGCTGAGAAAACTTATAAATTTACATACTATAATACAGTACCACTTAGTCAAGAACGGTATACTGAGACTGTTTATTGTGAACTAAGGAATGCGAATACCAAGAAAAAAAGGATAGGGAAGCAGGTAGCTTAACTGCAGAACTTCATCTCTCTCCACTACTCCAAATCTAATCAACCAGTCTCATCTCCATCTCTGTTGCATACTAACAGCTGAGGCCTTCCCTCCTTCTCTGCTTGCATCTCTAGATGTTATTACAGAACTTTTCCTATAATCACTTTATCCCATTCATGTGCATATCCCAACTGTCAAAACCCACAGGTGTTTTATAGGAACCTTTCAGTAAAGTCTGCCTGGGAAGGAAGCAGGCTCGTAAAGCAGGTAGGCTAACTGCAGGTCTTTCCTCTTCTTTCTCTTCAAAATATAGAATCTCCAAGTTTTATTCCAGGTTCTGTAGCTGACTAGCTATTGTGGTCCATCCTCACTCTCTGCCCCTCTTCCCAGGACTCTAAATAGATTTTGGTGGAGCATCTTTCATTTCTCCTGCCTGTGAACACCTTTCCCCTTTCCTTCCTAGCCAATCCCCATTGTCAGCTCCAAATACCTTGAAGACATTTTTGATGGAAAGTCCAGTGGCCACATCAATCAGGATCTCAAAAGAATTTTACAGCAGGAAACACATAGCTAATACATGTGATTTACGACCAGAAAGGAAAAACAAAACCATGGAATAAAGCATGCCCCCAATAAAGAAAAGACGAGATATCAGCACCTAGAGTTGCAATTTTCGCAATCCCAGATAGCTAGTCACTAGTGTAAAAACACAACCATTAACAGTCAGGACAACATGTCTTCACTACATCTTAGGAACTTTACCACAGGATGCCCTTGGTATTGTAACATAGCTGAAGCACAAGTTAAAGCCCCTCAAATAGCCTTTATTAATACCATAGTGTTCCTTAAAGAAGAAATGAATAAATCCCTTAAAGAAATCTATAAAAACAGATAGAAACAGTGGAATAAAAAGAATAAAACTGTTGAAGGATAGAAAGTAGAAATAGAATCAATGAAGAAAATTCAAAGTGAGGGAAATTTAGAAATGAAAAATTTGGGAACTTTAACCTCAGAAGCAAGACTTAACAACTAAATACAAGAGATAGAATAGAAAAATCTATGGTATTTAAGGCATGTTACAAGAAATTGACACCTCAGTCAAAGACTTTTTAAATACAAAAAATCATGCACAAAACATTCACAAAATCTAGAACACAGTGAAAAGACAAAATCTGGAATTGATAGGAATATAGGAAGGAGAAGAAACTCAGATAAATTACATATTTTCAAGAAAATTATAAAGCAAAAGAGAATACCTTCCCAAATCTATAGAAGGAGGTGCCTATTAAGATACAAGAATCATATGTAAGAGAAAATAGATTTGGAGAGAAAAGAAGGTCCTCTTGGTACAGAAAATTCAAAGCACTAAATATCTAGAACACAGAATACTGAAAGATGCAAGAGTAAAACACCAACTAACATATGCTACATCTCAGTGGAGACACTAAAAGCCAGAAGAGCCTAGACAGATATTCTACAGAGTTCACAATGCCATAGATGTCAACAGAGGATCCTATAACCAGCAAAAATTCTAATTACAGCAGATGTAGAAAATGGGATAATCTATCAGAAAACCAAATGTATACTATATCTATCTATATATCCAGACATACAGAAGTTACTAACAGGAAAATTTCAACCTAAAGAAGATAACTATATGCAAAAATCCTAAAGGAATAAACAGTCCCAGACCAGTAAAACAAAAATAAGGGAAACAGACACAAATATATACCATGACCTCCACCACCACCACCACAAAAGCAACAAAAATAAAATATTAGTAATTAAGAAACTTTGTTCACTGATAGCTCTCAATATCAATATTTTCAATTTCATAAAAAAAATCACAGAGTAAACTACTAGATTATAAAGCAATATCTATCCTTCTGCCATCCAAGAAATATAACAACATTAAAAATAGATATCACCTCAGGGTAAAATATTGGAAAAATTTGTTCTAAGCAAATGCACCACAGAGGAATATGGCATAGATAGTTTAATATCTGTTAAAATAGACTGAACCCAAAACTAATTAAAAGAGATAGGGAAGAACACTTCATACTCATAAAAAAATCCTCCATGAGGATATTGAAATTATAAACATCTATATACCAATCTTGAGGACATCCAAGGTCATAAAAGAAAAATTGCTATAGCTTAAATAACATATTGGTCCTCATGCTCTTAGAGTCTGAGACTTCAACATCTCACTTTTACCAGTTGATAGATCATCCAGACAAAAACTAAACAGAAAAATGCTGAAGCTAACATTAAATGTTCTTAAGCAAATGAATCTAACAGATATTTATAAAATTTTTCACCCAAATATACACATAAATAAGTATGCCTTCCTCTGGGCCCTCATGGAACTTTCTCCAAAACTGGAGACATACTTGGACACAATAAAAATCCCAACATATACAATATATCTTAAATAGCTCCCTGCAAATCTGACTAGAACTGATTAGAACTGGATATCAACAACACAAGAAACAACAAAAATTTTACCAATTCATACAAACTGAACAATTCAGTATTGAGTGAAAAATGGGTCAAGAAAGAAATTAAAGACTTTCCAAAATTGACTTAAAATGAATATAAAGCATACTCAGATCTACAGGAAAAAATTCAGGACATTCTAAGAAGCAAGTTCATGGCACTGTCCACATAAAAAAAATAATTGGAGAGATCTCATACAAGTAATTTAATAGCATATCTGAGCACTCTAGAACAAAATGAATTAACTATACTCCAAAGGAGGAGATGCCAAGAAATAATCAAATTAAAGGCTGAACCGAATAAAATAAAATTAAAAAGCAAGCAAACAAACAAACAAAATACAAGAATTAATGGAATAAATGAAGCTCAGAGATTCACCGGACCACACTTTAAAAATCTGAACTCCACTAAATTAGGGTACTCCCATCACTGCAGTTCTTTCAGGCAGGGACAATTATGGGTCAGAGTTTTGACTGGGTTGGCAATCCCATCCCTCACTTGATGCCCTGTCTTTCTGCTGGAGGTGGGCTCTACAAGTTCCCTCTAATGTCCCTCCCTTTGTGTCCTTAGAGTGTCTTACCCCACAGGTCTCTGGTTCATTCTGGAGGTCTCCCCAATCTTCCACCTCATGAGGTTGCGTGTTTCCATTCTTTCTGCTGGATGCAATAGTTACCATGATTCCTAAACCACAGAGACCAAACAACAAAACTTACAGAACAATTGCACTTATGAAGGGAGAGATGGAAAAATTCACAATACATTTTTTGAAAACTGAATTTAAGTGTTCATTTAAAACATGATCCATCATGATCGTGCAGGCTTCATCCTAGAGAAACAAGTGTGGATCAACATAGGCAAATCAATAAATATAATTGATAATATAAGTAAAAAGACATAAAATATAAGACTAAAAGACAAAAAACTTGTTATCATGCCATGAACTACAGAAAATTCTTTTGATGATATCTAACACCTCTTCATGATAAAGGTTTTGGAGTTATTAGGAATGCCAAGGATCTTTCTCAACATTATGAAATAAAACGAAACAGAATAGATGTTATAGATTGGTTCAGTGAGAGGAACTCGATCAGGAGGTTAAAGTGGACAAAGGGTAGGAATATGGGGATAAAGGAGGGAAAACAGGGAGAAATGAAAGTGACCTCCAAAACTAACGGTCATTGAGAGGTAGTATGGAAACCTAATACAATGCAGTCTTCCAAATTTATAGACACATATGAAGGCAATATAAAAGAAATCACCAAAATATGGGGGGCACAGATACCAGCTGATCATCTCTGTATATCAAATGAAACTTCCTCTACTGGGATGGGGTTACAACTAATTGAGTTGTTGACCACAGGTCTGCAATGGAAACTTCCAAACAACCCACATTGTTGCCAAGAAGGTAGGTTGCTATCCAAAAACACATATAGCAAAGCCCCCTTTCTGAAAACTACATCTACACAGATCCTTGAATATGGATGTGCTAAGCTGATGCCTTTTTCTCTATATGCTACTGTCTTTGGTACATAAAGGTACTAGCCAGTAAACAAAAGAGAAAGTTAAACACCAACCCCAAACTCATATTCTTTGACCCAGAATGTTTTCTGTCTGTGAGACATGCTAATCCAATGGTAGCAGAAAATGCATGGGAGTAACCAACTTATACTAGATATTTCTGAAGGCCTACTCTATGAGATACATGTACCCAATGCTATCTTTTGTGACAAAATTCCAGAGTCTAGACAGTCTGAAAATCTAAAATAAAATTATATTTGCATGTTCTAAATCAGTCAATCAGTCAGTCAGTCAGTCAATCAAACAAGCAATCAAGCAAATAACTATAAATAAAATTTCTCCTAATGTCATTTTGCTATACTCACAAATTAATGCTTTGCTCAGATATCACAAGGGAAGCTTTTCTCTGCAGCAAATGAGATCAAATAGAGACTCACACCTAGACATTCCACAGAGAGTGAGAGACTAGCACTAAATGGGATGTCACCAATCCTTCCCTATAGGCATTATACTACCCTGTGGAAGAGGAAGTAGAAAATGTCTAGGAATCAGAGATGATAGAGGACCCCAAGAATAAAATTCTAATATTGACAAGATCGACATCAAAAGAACTCACAAGGACTGAGGTATCATGCATGGGGACTTCCTGTGGTCTACCCCATTGGGGTCCTAGAGCTAAAAGACATGTACACATCCTCCATTCCTAACCACAGGCTGTCTTCTATTAATAAACACTTCCAAATGGAAATTTAGTTTCATGGGAAACTTTTCTTCAGGGTAGGTTAGATGCAAAGTATCAAATGGACAACAGAAAATGAACTCAAAGTATGTTTGGAATTTCTTTGTCTCATAATATCATCCAATACTCTTCATTTTTAATAAATTTATCCACATTTTCAAATGTAAATTTAAATTTATTTATACATATTTTTCATTTCTGGTTTTAGTTATAAATTATAATTTATATATATAAAAGCTTCCCGTTCAGTGTTTGTATGGCATTCCTGAATACATGAGGAAGTGTGTCTGTTTCTTCTCTTTGGCTCTTTTTCATTTGTTTGATTTGGCCAATACTGATATTTTAGTCTTTGTTTTATCTTGTTATGTTTATTTTACTTTATTATTATATACAATTATTAACATTTATAGCATAGATTCCTGTATATCTTTTGTTATTATAAACAGAAAGTGGATGGATCTAGAGTGAAGGTGTTATGCAGCAGGCCTTGGAGGAATAAAAGGAAAGGAAACCATAATCATAATATATTATGTGAGAAGAAAAATAATTTTTAGTAAAAGCAAAAAGAAAAAAGTAAGTAAGAAAGATGTACAAAAGAAAGACAGAAAAGACAGAAAAAAGACAAAGAGAGTAAAGGAAGGAAAGAAAGAAAGAAGGAAAGAAGGAAAAAGTAATGGAGGAAATATTGTACATGATAGTTTAATTTGTTTATGTATGTTTGTGTTTTGATGATTGCAGATTCAGAATACACCTAAATATTTCATGCATGCTGTTTCACTTCATAGCCTTATACAATAATAATTAATGTATGGTAATTGCAGACATCTGCTCCTTGTATTCAATGCCTACGTGAAGCCACTCACCAGATACTCTATTATCTCCAATGACTCATCCTACAGTTGCTCATCTAGTATCATTTGCTAACTTGATTGTTTTTCTTTTGGGTATTAGTAGAATAAACTTAGTATATTTAACCATCCCCTTTCTCATCTTCCCATCCTAATGATGCACAAAACTTTTTTTCCCCAAAGTATTTGCCTATTTATTTCCCTGTCACATGTGTTCTATTGTAATCGCTCCAAAGACCTCCCAATGTGGGAGTCCCATTTTAGCTTCTTACATCAATGGATAATCCATGTCAATCACAATATTGAAATTTGAAGTTACAGTTCACACTTGCAGGAAGAATGTTGCAAATATATATGAGGGAATAGAATGATTTAGCCATTATAATTTATCCAGGACCATATATTTACCAAAGTTTTCATTATTTCTTGAGTCTTCATACCTAGATAAATTCAACTGAAAAATTGTACTACATTTCAATGATCCATTTATCTCTTGGTGTACATTGAAATTGATTCCATTTCATAGCTATTATGAAGTGACCTGCAAAATACATGGATGTGCTTTTATGTCTGTTGTAGGCTATAGAATCCTTTTGGTATATCCACAGGAATGGCATAGCTGGGTAATGTAGTAGTGATATCTGTTGCTGTTTTAGAAAACTGCACAGTGATTTCATAGTTATTGCATTCCTACCTGCAGTGAACTGGCACTATTCTTTATCCTATCTTCATTTCTCAAGAGTATTGGTTGTCTATGTTGCAGCTATTAAGGCTTTTCAAAAGCTCAGACACAGTTTTAATATAAATTATGCTCTTGCTGAGTTTTATCGCTCATGTGACAGGAACAGTTGTTTCCTTTAATGGAACTGATACAAACTTCTCTCCTGATCTAAACTGTCTCACAACTGTGTTCTTGTAAGTAGCAAGAGAAAACATGTGGTATAAAAGGAATTAGTTTGAATACTCAAAAATACTTCTGTGGCACTTTTCATCTCTCTTGTTGGAAAAGCATGAAATATGCACTATTTGGCTTTTATTTAGAAAGTGCTAAGAAACATTTTAGTAACTCAAAATCTGAAATTCTTCTGTACTCTGGAGGATTGTAAACGTTTATAGAGATTTCATTTCTACCTCTGGAAAAGTATGTCTTCATAAGACATTCAGAATTTCTTACTTCTTGTTAATGAAATTTCAGTAGTGTGATATCACTTTAGGTTTACTTCTTCTTCTTCTTCTTCTTCTTCTTCTTCTTCTTCTTCTTCTTCTTCTTCTTCTTCTTCTTCTTCTTCTTCTTCTTCTTCTTCTTTTCTTCTTCTTCTTCTTCTTCTTCTTCTTCTTCTTCTTCTTCTTCTTCTTCTTCTTCTTCTTCTTCTTCTTCTTCTTCTTCTTCTTCTTCTTTTTCTCCTCCTCCTCCTCTTCCTTCTTATTCTTCTCCTCCTTTTTACTTTTTTTATTTTTTGGTTTTTGAAGACAGGGTTTCTCTGTGTAGTCCTGGCCATTCTGGAACTTACTCTGTAGATCAGGCTGGCCTTGAACTAAAATCCGCCTGCCTCTGCCTCCCAAGCTCTGGGATTAAAGGTGTGTGCCACCACTGCCCAGCTTTTTATGCTTCTTGAAAGGTTCAGATGCTTAAAGATGTTCCTCATACTGTGAGAAACACCAAGGAAATAAACATAAGCCTGGAATAAGACCATGAATATGACATAATTTTTATCTTAAACTACTAAATGTTTTCCAGACACTTCGTTAGACTATGGTAATTATGTACCCATGTGAGTAGAAGACAAGTCTCTTTTGAAACTCAATATCTCTTCAAGTAACCAGCAAGGGCATAAAGATTCTAAGAAGGCTCTAGGAGCCTGCTCTCCTAACCAGGTCTTATTACAAACCTTATGTAGTCAGTGTGATTTGCATAAGTACTTCTTCCTTCTAGTGTTCCTGCTCTTTAGAGAATTATAAGGAGGTCTTTCTCAGGGCTGTTATGATCCACACAAACTCAGGGAAAGTTCTAAAATGGTGCCCATACCTCAGTTCCTTGGACTTCTGCTTTTCTGGATTTCAGGTATGACTGTCTGGACATGGCAATAAAATGAAGATATTATTTAGATATAAAATTTTCTTGCTTTATTCTGAAGCCAGCACCACATGGGTTTGACTTTCTGTTTAAATAAATTAATACAATGATTTTTTTTAATTTTTAAGTAGTTTAGGAGTGACTTCCATAATCAATATTATGTCCCACCAATATTTTTTTCTATTTTTACAGCCTCCAGAGGTGATATCATAATGACTCAGTCTCCAGCCACCCTGTCTGTGACTCCAGGAGATAGAGTCAGTCTTTCCTGCAGGGCCAGCCAGAGTATTAGCAACAACCTACACTGGTATCAACAAAAATCACATGAGTCTCCAAGGCTTATCATCAAGTATGCTTCCCAGTCCATCTCTGGGATCCCCTCGAGGTTTACTGGCAGTGGATCAGGGACAGATTTTACTCTCAATATCAACAGTGTGGAGCCTGAAGATATTGGAATGTATTACTGTATGCAAGGTCACAGCTGGCCTCTCACAGTGATTCAGATCACAGCAAAAACCACCAGGGAAGCAGAAGTGTGAGTCTGTGATGCTTCAACTGTTTCTGGTGGTACCTCAACAATCTTCAAAGTGTCTCTCAGATGCATCCATGTGTGAGGTTACAAAAATATATGGATTAAAGACTGGATGTCTCTCTTGCCTCTGAATTCTCTTCACCCTATTTCAGCACAAGAATACATAGCCTACAGTTGTCCTTGTGTAATCAGAGTTTTTCCAGTGTACTGCAACAAGAGAAAGTCTCATCCTAGATGGACAGAAGGAATGATTAATTATTCTATACCCTTAAAATTGTTGGAAATTCAGATGAAGTATTGTCTGAATCAATAGCATCTAGTTTACTCCTATCCCCACAAAGACAAGAGAGCTCAGCCTCATAGATTCATGGCTCTACTGCAAAATTCCCTATGCATATTTCATAGTAAGTGAACAACTCTTGAATATAAAGTATTTTTCAAGTTTATTGAATTATATAAATTGTCCAATAGAATTTAGTAAGATGAAATGCTTGCAGTTACTATTTAACAGACAAGAAAATGAAAGAGATTGAAACAACAAAACTATGTTTGTCAAGTGGATTTTCCATAAATCTGACCTAATTTAAAATCATTGTAAGTTCAAAGAATAACAAAATGAAGTTGCTTTTACAAATGATGGAATAAGGAGGAGTATCCTAGCATTTCTATTCACTTTTGCCTTCACAGAATTTTATGTAAATAGATGAAGATGTAAGTATATCATTTTATTTGAAAACCATCAGTAAAATATTTGTAGGTGCCAGGACAGAGGACAAAAATGAAAATATACATAGTAATAAGTTTTGCTAAGTTTGAAAATTAATCTAACATATGTCTTGATGATTTAACAAGTAGAAAGAATATTACAAAAAAGAATATTCGATCCTTAAGTAAGAAGGCCTTCATCAAGGATTATGTATAATCAGGAAGAGCTTACCAGTAAAAAGATAGTTCTGTAAAAGTGATTAAGCATTTAAAATTTGGTAGAATGTGGTTGTTATGTCCCTAAAGATAGCATTTGGATTTTGGAGACTGAAGTATTACTTACATTGTGGGCATTGTGAATACTTTCTAGTCATGCCATTATAGATCCTTTTAACATACCTTTCAAAAATTTTTTCTATATGTTTATATTTGAAAAGAATATATACTTCAATAATACATTTTATCTGATATTTAAAATGTATTTTTAAGGTATGAGGTTTTGTGTTTGATTCTATGCTTATGCAAACATCAATTTTACATATCTTTTATATTTTGTTTTTCCAATATTTCACCATAAAAAGTTGTTCCATTACTATTAAATAGAGAGAATCTAACACATATATCCTCTTTTTATTTTTGACTTATTTCTTGAAAATAACAACATCCAAAATAACCATAAGATTGTTGGTTAAATCTTCTAACCTAAAATATCCCAGACAAAAAAATGAATCATAATCTGTTATGTAAATGTAGCACATTTTTGACAATCTATCCATCCATTTGTGAGCATCTAGGCCTTTTCTCATTTATAGATAGTATGAGTAAAGCAGAAAAGAACTGGATGAGGAGGTGGGTCTATTATAAGTTGTAGAGTCCTTTGGGAATAAACCCAAAAGTAGTATAGCTGCATCTTTTTCTTTTTTCTTTTTTAACTTTTATTGCATGATTTCAATTTATCTGAACTTGTTAAAATTTAAGAACATATTTTAAGTAAATAGAATTAAATCACATTCTTGTTTCCCTTTTGTACCCCAACTCCTCCCAGAGACCCCCCTTCAATACTGATAATATCTTTTTTGTCATATTCTTTAAAATTTATAAAATATTATAACAATAAAAATGAGTATTATAAAAGTTGTTTGATATAAAACAACAATCAATTTAACAGTCTTATGTAGATGCTGGTCTGCAGCAATAGTGAAAATACATTTTTCTCAAGATAAATTTTAAATAACTCCAAACATATTAACTGTATACTTCAAAATAATACATCACTACTAGTATTTT
>NW_022196903.1:63132001-63132317 GCF_008632895.1 Mastomys coucha | reverse complement strand
AAAGTCTTTTTGTTTGTTTTGTATTTAGTAGAGTTTAAAATCTTGGCTCTTGCTGTGGTACAAGCCCATAATAAGAACAATTTTTCGACTTTGGAATTCATTGTAATAAGGCTGTATTTCAATGACCCTCACATTAGCAAATGATTTTACCTCCATCGTAGCTATGCTGAAAGTTGATAGTTCTGCTGCACCAAGAAATGAATTGTAGGCTCAATTTTTGGATACAGACTTCTTGTTATGGTCAAAGGTATTTGACTTGAGTGAGTGACATTATTCTCAGCCCACAGAGAACAGGTTACATTCATTTAAGAAATGG
>NW_022196903.1:63085582-63126388 GCF_008632895.1 Mastomys coucha | reverse complement strand
TCACCATCTCTTGATTTTTGGTGTTAGATGTTCTTAGTGTCTCTGACTAGAGCTTGTCCTGTCCTTGCGACCCTGTAAGTCCCCTGATACTTGTGGGGCCTGTGCCTCCCAGCTGGCTGCTCCCACCATAGAAACTCACTGGAGAGAAAATGCATATAGCTGGATCTTGAGGTAGATCCTACTCCTATTTTAATGTGCAACCTCCACACAGATTTCCATAGTGTTATAAGAGTTTATACTTCCACCAGCAGTTTCCCTTTCCCCACATCATCATGAGCATGAGCTATCCTTTGCTTGGTTGTTCTTGGCTATTCTGACATCCTTACTAGTTAGAGGAAAGAACAATGAAAGTGGAAGTAGAGAGAAATTTCTATCCCTAGCCAAGAAACTATCTGCAATGAACAAACAACTTGTAAAGGAAAATAAAATTTCTCTAATAGAGTCTTACTGGGTATATAAGGTACACTTAAGATTATGCCCCATTCTCATAGATGCCAAGCAAGGAGAACTCAGTCTTATTTTTGTATGCTTTATGACTCATATTTCTCTGTTTAAAAATTTGTTATATTACAGGTCTGCTTGTATATTATGGTCTTAGATTTTGTGTTTTTATGGGGTTTGTTTATATGCGGCTATGTTTCTTATGTCATTTTGGTTTTGTTTTTAAATTCAGGTTCTTTGTTGTTTTTCTTGTAGAATTCTTGTTATTCTTGCTGTTAGGTTTTTAATACAGTTCTTTTGTTTCTTTATTGTTTTTGGCTGTTTTTTTTTTCCAAAAGAGAGAATAAAAAGAAGGGCATGGACTTGGGAATGTGGGGATAAAGGTAGGATCTGAGAGGCACTGGGGGCATAGAAAACCTAACCAGCATATATTGTCTAAAATTGCTTTTACAATAGAAATGATAAAATATAAATAAAAATTCAAACTATAAACAAACAGAAGTAAAAGTGTCTTTACTATAATATCTCTTTACTGTAAATATTTCCTACTGTATTTTCATATCATAATACCTGTTTCCCAACACTAACAAGAGTAGATATCATTGATACTCTTAACTGTAAATAACTGTTGTGGATATGGTAGATGGGTAGCCATCTGTTAACACTTTTGATTGGGTACCTGTCCTACAATGTCTTGTGGTGTCATTCTAGCAAGTACTTCAACTGCGTCTCATAACTTCAAGTTATGCAGCTGGTGTTGAAGAATGGAAATGAAAAATGTCCCTGATTAAAGACCAGTATTTTATGTTTAATTGAATCTGCTTTGCATAATTATCATTTATAAAGTTCCCAGGTCTGAGTTGCTATTGCCTCCAAGACAAGAAACAGGTCAGCTGGAGTGATCAGTGCTCAGCCAACAGCATGGGATCTCTATCTCCACTTTTGTGGTTCCTGTTGCACCTGTCAGGTGAGAATAACAGTAGGGAAATACTTATCTCTTGTCATCTCAGCAATATGATGGAGATTCTAAAGTGTCAGCATGTTAAGTGTGTTTCTTAGGAAAACTCTCTCTAAGGTATTTAACCCATTAGATTACCTTGAAATTTACATGCATATATGCTTTCATGTCTGTTAATAGATTCTACAAGTATATTGACCTTTTTGTGTCTTATGAAACTGCAGAGTTGAAAATGAACTGTACCTTAACTCAGTCTCTATCTACTCTGACTGCCAATAACTAGAGACCAGATCACCATCACCTGTAAAACTAATCCCAATGAGTAAACTCATTTCTCTTGGTATCAACAGCAAACAGGCCAGTCCCCTAAAGCCTTAGTGTGTGTCATAACTACTTTGGTTTCAGGAGTCCCAATATGGTTCAGAGGCAGTCAGTCTGGAGAAGGTACTTTCTCACTATTGACAATACAGAATTAGATGTTTCTGCCAGTTATTAATGTGTGGAATGACCCAGGTTACCACAATGTTACTTCCCTAAACAAAAACCTTTAGAGCAAGGCTAATTCCTTTCTCAAAGAATAGTTGTTTACAAAAATGTCAAAATTCCTTTGAAGTGCTTTTAAAATTTTTTTCTTTGAAGAAATTCCTTCCAATAAAGTTAGTTTCCATTTAATATATAAGACATGTAATTTGGAAGTAAATGGTGAATAAACATTCTGATTACTTCTAAGTAGTAGGTTTGTCTAAGCCATAAGAGAATACATTGTTGCTCTTCTTGGTCACAGGAGCAGTCTTCTCAAAGATTCTTGGTGTGGGACCCTGAAAGACAGCCTGGTTTCTGGTTGAGCTAGGTTGGAACCCCAGTGACCCTTCAGGGACAGTAGGCATTTTACCATTCTCCTGGACACCAGGCTTCTGACAGGAGGCTACAGCCCTCCATAATTTTGTGGCCATTAGTCTTGTAAGAGCAATGCCAGAATCCCCTCCACAGGTAGAGTACATGACCTGTTGTCATATAGCCTCAAGACAGATCTCCATTTTAATGAGTTACCTAAAGGCCTTGAAGCTTAGCCAATAAACTTTCCTTCCCAGACACTCCTCCCTGCAAAATGTATCATTGCCACTCTCCTTCATGACAATAAATGTCTTAAGACCATGGACTCTCTCTTTTTATCTGAGTCCGCTGCGGGGAGCAATACAGCCAGTCTTCTAAGGAGCCATTCTAGTCTCCCACATGAGGCTTCTCAGCACTCCAGGCCGGCCATGGCCTCCACCTAACTAAGCCTTCAGCCAAACAAGCCAAGGACTCTTCTCCACACAGGACCCAGACAGAGCTCTCCCCTCTTTTCCCCATTGGCCCCAGGCTAGATTAAGTCTGCTGGCCCCCACTCTGTTCTCAGCTCTTCAGCTCCTCCCAGCTGCTCCTGGGTGCTCAAGAGCCTGAGAACCAGATGGCCCCAGACTCCACACAGGCCTGGGGACCCCAAATCCAGCTTCCTCCCCAGTCAAAACTTCCTGCATCCTGCCTCTCGAAGCTGCCAGATCCCCTAGCAAACATGGGACACCCTATAATTTAACATCTTTGTAGGCCTAAAATCTGATTTGAATAAGATTGTTTGTTTCCATAGGATCCATTACAATATTACCCTAATGGTCATGACTTCCCAGTCCAGCCATTACAATATTTTCAGTTCACAACTGGGTGAGACTGATGATGGTTTTTCCCCTGCAGCAGTGGCACAGCAGATTCCATCACTGTGACAGCTAGTCAGTGGGGATGAGACGATTGAGAAAGAATCAACTTGATTTCTTCTGGCTCAGCAGCTTTGTCAGAAAGAACTCTTTGTTAGTGCTTGATCTACTAATCTGAGGAAAATGGTAGTGGAATTGAGCATCACCTAGACATATCTCACTTCTGTACAAAAACACATATGGCTTATTATTTTCCTTATATGGTTAAATAAAATTCCCTTTCATTACTCTTAACCACATTGTTAAGACCAAGTAACATGTTAACTGTTTGTAACTGATTTTTACTCTATTACCTTTATGCATCCAATCCTACAACTTGGTCACAGTGTTGAAATCCTTATCATTCTTGAAGGAAAATCTTAGGATAATGTGAATTATGCCTGAGATGGTAGAGGAAATGCATGTTCTACATCTTTCATGTATTGTTTTATTTTTAAAATCTAACTGTTGATGCCTATTCTTTTCAACAAAATATAAATGAAATCAATGATTGTCACCAAACGCATCTTTTACTGGATAGGAATCTGCACAATGGCCATTTGGATTATTGTGGGAGTCACTGAGGATCTTCTGCTCACAGAGAAGTCCCACAAAAAGCCTGGATGATTTTTATGCAATGTTATATATTAGTAGGATAGAAAATAATCTTTGAAAAAAATTACAAAGTAGTAAAAGAAAAAAATTCAGTAGTACAAGTACAAATATATGTAATATACATGGCAGCCTACTTACACCCACTAGGGTTGTTGGGTTCTGAGCTATATAACTGTATATTATGTGTATTATGCATTGTGTGCAGTAACAAACTCTAACTTACTTGTCTTCTTATCTTCTAATTATTAGTGTGGAACTTATTCATTGTACCTGTCTCAGATTCCCGGGTGTTGATTGGAATCACATAGTGTAATAGCTTTGGAGACTGTCCTGGCTCCAGAGTATCCAGTGTAAACAAGTGTCCTTGATATATGATGGAGAATCTTGTAGGTATATGCCCAGGAGTGGTATAGCTTGCTCCTCATTTAATAGTATGTCCTATTTTCTGAAGAACCACCAGACTGATTTGCAGAAGCAGTTGGACCAGCTTGCTATCCCATCAAAAATGGAGGAGTGCTCTTCTTTCTCTACATCCTAGCCAGCATCTGTTGTCACCTGAGTTTTTGATCTTAGCCATTGTGACTGGTGTGAGGTCGAATCTCAGGGTTGTTCTGATTGGCATTTCCATGTTGACTGAGGTTGTGGAACATTTATTTAGGTAATTCAGAGCCATTTAGTATACCTCAGTTGAGAATTGTTTCTTTAACAATGTACCCCATTTTTAATAGGATTATTTGTTTCTCCGGAGTCTAACTTCTTGAGTTCCTTGTATATATTTGATATTAACCCTCTATCAGTTTAGGATTGGTAAAGACCTTTTCCCAATCTCTGGATTGTCATTTTTTTCATTTTTACAGAAACTTTGTAATTTTATTAGGTCACATTTATAAACCACTGATTTTCTCTTCAGGAAAGTTTCCCCTGTCCTCATGTGTTCAGGGATCTTCACCCCTTTCTCTTCTATTAGTTTCAGTGTATCTGGTTTTATATGAGGTCCTTGATCCACTTGGACTTGAGCTTTGTAGAAGGTGATAACATTGTATCGATTTGCATTCTTCTACTTGTTGACCTCCAGTTGAAGCAGCACCATTTGTTTAAAATGCTGTCTCTTTTCCACTGGGTGGTTTTAGCTCCTTTGTCAAAGATCAAATTAACATAGGTTTGTGGATTCATATCTGGGTCTACAAGTCTATTCTATTGATCTTTCTGCCTGTATCTGTACCAATACCATACAATACCATACAGTTTTTAACCACTATTTCTCTGTAACACAGCTTGAGGTAAGGGATGGTGATTCCCCCTGAAGTTCTTCTACTGTTAAGGACAGTTTTCACTATCTTGTGGGTTTTTTTTTCCTATTGTAAAATGAATTTTTATATTGCTCTTTCTAACTCTATGGGGAAGTAAGTTGGGATTTTGATGGGCATTGCATTGAATCTGTAGATTGAAAGATGATTATTTTTACTATATTAATCCTGCCAATCCATGAGCATGGGCATTCTTTCCAGCTTCTGAAATCTTCTTTGATTTCTTTCTTCAGAGACTTGAAGTTCTTGTCATATAGATCTTTCATTTACTTTGTTAGAGTCACACCAAGATATTTTATAATACTGTGTCTATTGTGAAGGATATCATTTCCCTAATTTCTTTCTCAGCCCACTTATCCTTTGAATAGAAGAAGGCTACTTATTTGTTTAAGTTAATTTTATATCCAACCACTTTATTGAAGTTGATTTTCAGGTTTAGGAGTTATCTGGTGTAATTTGGTGGGTTACTTAAGTATATTTTCATATCATCTCTAAATAGGGATATTCTGACTTCTTCCTTTCAAATTAGTATCCCTTTGACCACCTTTTGTTATCTAATTGCTCTGTCTAGGAGTTTGTCTAGTAGAAAGAGAGTGAGCAGCCTTGTCTAGTCCCTTGGATTTCTTCTCTCCATTTAGTTTCTCTCCATTTAGTTTGATGTTGGATAATGGTTTGCTGTCTATTGCTTTTAATGTTTACATATGGGCTTTGAATTTGTGATCTTTCCAATCTTTTACCATGAAGGGGTGTTGAATTTAGTCAAAGGTGTTCTCAGCATCTCAAGAGATGATCATTTGTTTTTTTTTCTTTGAGTTGGTTTATATAGTGGATTACATTTATGGTTTTCCATATATATTGAACTATCCCTTCATCCCTGGGATGAACCCTACTTGATTATGAGGGACGATTGTTTTGATGGGTTGTTGGATTCAGTTTGTGAGAATTTACTGAGTATTTTTTCATTGATATTAATAAGGTTAATTGGTCTGAAGTTCTCTTTCTTTGTTGGGTTTTGTATGGTTTAGGTATAAGCATAATTGTGGAATCACTTCAGAGTAAGATGCTGGAAAAAAGTTTTCCAAGCAAATGGTTCCAAGAAACGAGCTAGAATAGCCATTATAACATCAAATAAAATTCACTTTTGCCGGTTTCCTTCAACTTTTAACTGAAAGCTATCCAAAACTATAAGGAAGGACACTTCATACTTATAAAAGAAAAAAAAATCTACCAAGAAGAACTCCCACTTCTGAACATCTATTCTCCAAATGCATGAGTAACCACAGTCATAAAACAAACTTTACTAAAGCTCCAAGTAACATTATACCTCACAAAATAATAGTGGGAGACTTCAACACCCCACTCTCTGTAATACACAGATTATGGGAACAGAAAATAAACAGAGACATGGTTAACAGTAGTTATGAACCAAATATTTTCAACAGATATCTCTAGAACATTTCATCCTGAAACAAAAGAATATAACTTATTTTCAGCACCTCATGGTACCTTCTCCAAAACTGACCATATACTTTGTCAAAAATCAGGGCTCAACAGATACAAGACAATTTACATAATCCTATACACCCTATCAGATCACCACAGAAAGTACACACACAGAAGGAAGCTGGACAATGCTCTACTCAATGATAACTTGGTCTAGGAAGAGATAAAAAAGAAATTAAAAGATTATTAGAATTTAGTGAAAATGAAGAAACACCATACCAAAATTTATGGGACACAATGAAAGCAGTGGTAAGAGGAAAACACATAGTTCTAATTGCCTCCAAAAAGAAACTGTAGAGACCATACACTAGCAGCTTGCCAGCACACCTGAAACTCCAAAAGAAAAAGAATCAAGTACAACCAAGAGGATTAGAATGCAGGAACTAATCAAACTCAGGGCTGAAATCAACCAAATAGAAACAAAAAGAACTATACAAAGAATCAACAAATCCAGGAGCTGGTACTTTGAGAAAACTCAACAAGATAGATAAATGGCCTGACCTGCAGGCCGAGTTATTCAGGGGAGTGAGGAGGGTCACAACCTGTGAATAAAGAATGGGCGAGGGAGAGACTACAGGACTCAAGGAAGCATTGCTTGTCAAGAGCCATTTACTTGGTTGAGCAGAGCATATTTAAAGCAAAAATTTGGGGGGGGGGAGAGGAAGGAGGGAGAAGGAAGTTTACAAGATCTTCTGGGGCTAAGACCCTGGGGGAAGTAGTGGGGGGAGGGAGTTCTCAGAAGTCAGGGTACACTGAATGTTTCTTATCTCAGGGCCAAGCTGGATTTTGGAGAGCAGGATGTTTATTTCAAGGCAAGCTGGATCTTGTGGTGGGAGAGTAGGATGTTTATCCCAAGGTTCTCAGCCAGCTGGGGCAGGATGTTTATCTCAAGTCTCTCATTCAGCTGGGTCAGGATGTTTAACTCAGGGCTCTCATGGTTCCCAACAGATAAACCATTAGCCAGTCTAACTAGAAGGCACAGAGACAGTATCCAATTTAACAAAACAGAAATGAAAAGGGAGACGTAATAACAGAAATTGAGGAAATTAAAAAAATAATGAGATCCTACTACACAGCCTATCTTCAACTAATTGGGAAATCTCGATGAAATAGACAATTTTCTAGACAGATACCCGGTGTCAAAGTTGAATCAGGAGCAAAAAAAACCATCTAAAGAGTTCCATAACCCCAAAAGAAATAGAAGCAGTCAACAAAAATCTCCTAACCAAAAATGTTCCAGGACCAGAAAGTTTTAGTGCTGAATTCTATCATACCTTCAAAGAAGACTAATAACAACACTCTCCAAACTATTCCACAAAATTCAAGCAGAAGAAACACTACCCAATTTGTTCAATAAGTTGCAATATTGATGGAAGAAAACTCAACATATATTTTCAGTACTGAAAATTGTGGAATGTGTTTAAATAAATGTCTCAACTGATTACATGGTCTCCATCAATTATCCTCAACAATATTCTTCTGTTTTAGGATTCCTAGTGCTGTGAAGAGACACCCTGATCAAGGCAACTTCTATAAAGGAGAACATTTAATTAGCACTGGCTTACAGTTTCAGAGGTTTACTCCATTATCATCATGATGGGAATCATAGCAACATGTAGGAAGGACATGGTGCTAGAAGAACTGGGAATTCTACATTTTGATCCAAAGGCTTAAACAGATACAAGAAAATTTAAATAAATAGTAGTGGAGATGAATGTTTCATTCTGGGTGTACCTTGAGCATTTAAGACCCCAAAGCCCTGCTTCCACAGTGATATACTTACTCTAACAAAGTCATACCTCCTCCAAAATACTACACCTCCTAATATTTATTTATTTATTTATTTATTTATTCACTCATGCATTCATTTATTTATTTTACAGTCAAATTTTCTGTGTTGCTTGTCAAATACACAATACTAATGAGGTGCAATCACCTGAGGGAACAGAGGGACCCAGTTTCTTCCTTTAAACTTACTTTGCTGCTCTAACTTATCCTCGTAGTCTGAGTATCTTCAAAGAATACAACATGATCATCTCAGTGTTATGCAGGTCTGAATATACACTGATCTAAAGTCAAGGAGTAAAGAGTGCTAGAGAGATGGTTCTGTAGTTAAGATCACTGGCTAATCTTCTAGAGACCCTGGGTTCAATTCCCATATTGCCAGTTCACAATTATTTGTAATTCCAGTCTCAAAGAATCTGACAACATCTTTTAGCTTTTCCAGGTACCAGGAATGACCATGTTACACATATATTCATACTGACAATTACATATACCCATAAAATAAAAATAAATAGGTCTTTAAAAAAACTCAAGAATCCAAAGTGCTATGCTGTTCCAGAGACCCAGCAGTGACAATTTGACTTTTGTCTTCCCAACTCTAAGATGTTTTCTCGCTCCTTTTCCATGATCTCCTCTTTCATGACTCCAGCCTGATCTTCATTGATATGACCCCTAATTGATTATGTCTGCCATCCTTTTCATTATGTGTACCACTATGAATAAAATGGTTCCACCTTTATATACCAACATAATATTCTTTGTTTTTGAAAATTATTACATTTTTAGTTTGTGTCAATTATATTTAAGTATACATTCACATCTTCCAGGGAATGTGACTTTGATGCCAAAGATTCATACTCATGGTAATTGATTATTAAAGCCTTCTTTCCCTTTCCTAATTTTCCTTTCTTGTCCCAACATTATAATAAATCACTTCCTATGTGTCCATATAGCCAATAATATCAGGCTTGAGGGATCATGTAGAGTTGCTAAGGATTTATTTAAAGACTTGCTCTGTCAGCATTCTACAGCAGAGGGAAGAACACTGTCTGAGGAAGAACAGAGCCAAACTACTTATAAAGAAATGTAGTTTATAGAGTAGTTGTAGCCTAGTCTCTGGAGATTTTCTGCATCCTATATTCATCAAGCCTCAAGACTGTTATGATTATGAAGCAGGTAAGGATAAAAAATAGCTGAGCAAGCTGGGACTCCACTTGCCCTTGGCTATGTATACAAAACAAACACACAGGCATGCACTCACACCTAAACACATACCCACACAACCACACATACACACACACACACACACACACACACACACACACAGACACAGACCTCTAGAGATACATTAGCAACCTACAACTCTCAAATGAATAGACACTATTTTCCTTTCTATCAGCAACAGAAATAAATTTATCTCTTTAGGATCCCCTTGGTATTACCTTATTTCTAATCAAGCATATTCTGGAATGCATTCTGAAAGGCAGAACAATAGAAAAAGAGTACCTAAATTGGTTTTGAATATATGTATAATGATAAATTATATCCTCTGAGTGAACTCTAATAGACAGTCCTCTCTTCACCATCTCATGACCCTGTATAATTAGGCATGAATAAACTTGAACAAAGATGAATATAGGAATGGATATGCACATTAAGACTGTCAATGAAAATAGGGAGCCACACATACTAAGCCCCTAGTAGTTATCTCTCCTTCTGGCACCATAAAATAAATTTACCCTCAGAAATGTGGCATTTTTAAAAATGTGACAGTGTATCCCACTCAATTTGAATAAGGTTTGTGTACTAATTTATAACTTATATGCACCCTTTTTCATTGTTTTTTTTTTAGATTTCTTTCAAAATAGACTTTTGATACATGTCTTCTGACTCTATTTTTCTGTTGTATTAATTTTTAATAAATTTTGTCACAGGCATCCTTTTTGCCTTAGATGATTTATGTTTCCAGAAACTCACAGCTTTTATATTTTAATGTGTCTTAGCACAATGGCTGAGTAACTGCCTATCCTCTAAGTTATTAGAATCTACCTTCCATAGATAAATCTAAGGTACTATTTACTAATTTCTATATTTTTTTCTTGGATGCTCTTGACCTAATTGAGCATTCCCAGGGCTAAGTTGTTTTGGTCCCTTTACAGGGCATCTCTACTTCTCCCTCTTGAATGCTTTTATTCTTCCATGATAGCATCCTGTCTCTCCCTTTCCTCCTTCTTGTGTTACAAGGCCCAGGAACATTAATTAATGACTATATCATGACTATATCTCTCCTCCCCAGCTATTGACTGCCAGCAGTTTCATTTCACAGTCAGAAATAACTTGGGGGCAGGTTGCAAGAAGCTATGTGCAGACCCACTCTTTTGAACCAATGTATGGACTGAATTAACATTAGAGTACAAGCAGGTAGATTTTTCCTTCTTCCAAATCCTTTGAGGTGCTCCCCACCTTCCACACCATCCATACCCACACCCCTCTGTGATCACAGCTCCCTGTAAAGTTGTCCTCTGTTTCCATGAGAAACCACATTCTTCTTTCCATTTGATTGAACCATCCCTTTTCATTGAGAATCATAATTGTTGTGGCCTGGATAAATGGTTCACAAACTAGAGTGAATCAAAATTTTAATTTCTGAAGTTTTTAGAATATTTGTTTATCAGAGAATATTAATGTTCAAAATTGATGAGATTTCTAAATGATGAGTATGAAGAAAAACCTTCCCTTGGTACCCAACTTGTAGCAGTTATAACCAAAGCTTACATATTCTTATTACCTGAATAAAATGTGCTTGTTAGAAACATCAAGACTTTTCAAAGCTGAGAACTTTAAGGGGCATAGGAAGACATATAATCACTAAGTCTAAGAAAAAAACTTGACTAAATTCAGCTCACGTACAATGTCTCTAGCTTCATCTCAAGGATTCATGTAGGATTAACAACAACATGAACCAACTAGTACCCTCAGAGCTCCCAGGAACTAAACCACTAACCAACACATGGTGGGATTAATGGCTCCAGCAGCATATGTATAGCAGAGGATGACCTAATCTGTCATCAATGGGAAGAGAGGCCCTTGGTCCTGTGAATGTTCTATGCCCCAGTGTAGGGGAATGCCAGGGTCATGAAGCAGGAAAGGATAGGTTGTTGAGCAGGGGGAGGGGGAAGGGATCAGGGTTTTTTATTTTATTTTATTTTATTTTTTCAGAGGGGAAACCGGCAAGGAGATATCATATGACATGTAAATAAAGAAAATTCCTCATAAAAAACCATCAAGGTATGACATATTTCTAATGGTATAAATCTATGCAAATGAATTTTTCTTTGATTTTTTTGTGTTTTGGAAGATTCTGTCCAGCTTCTTATGAATGAGACAGTACATTACAACACTCCTATACTTGTGGGCCATGAAGATATTGGCCGTGAAACAATGTGAATGTGAATTTCAAATCTCTGTGTCTCTTAAAACTTTTCTCCACACTAAATAAGTAGCACCTTATCCTTTGTTTTTTTCCAGTCATCAGACAAAATCACAATCCAGGCACTGGACCAATGATATTAAAATTAGGTAAGCCTTCTTATAGATTATGTACTTTTCCTCTGAGTAATCCTATCATTTTATATATTTCAATGGATAAGGAAATTTTAATGCCATGGAAGGTTAACCAGAAGTCAAAGAGTTAGATCATAAGTGGACCATAATGTTGTTTACTCTAAGTCAATGAAGTGTGCTGGAAAATGTGCTTCCAGAGTACTGTAAAAAGGGCTGGTGAGAGTGGTGAGAGGCTCACCAAGCTCTATCCATTTTATCATGACTTCTATTTAATAAAAACTGTAGGATATTCTGAGAATGCAGCCTCATGTAGGCATTGAAGGTAGGGGTAGCCACGTGAAAAACACCTAGGCATTTTATCAATCCATCCTTAATGCAAGTGAAGTCAAGTGTTTCAAGTGAAGTCAAACATTCAGTTAGTAAGACAGGAGATTGACTTCCTTGTTGAGTTCCTCAGGTATGGGGCAGGTGTAGCCAAACAGATACTGGACTCCACCAGCAGCCTTCCTGACCTGGAACCTGGGTAGCAATGAATTTATTTCTTCTTCTATGTAGAGAAAAAAATCCAGCTAACATAATTTCCATGTGTGTGAGTGTGTATGCCACACTTGGATGTATGGAATAAGTTAGCATTTTGATTGTCTATATTTATTGGAATGTTTTTATTGATTAATCAATGCATGCATATGTGTTGTTATTACACAAAATATATTCATATTAATAGATACTACTATTGCTAGTTGCAAACACTTTATGTGTGTTGTACCTAAATTCATTTTTGATATATACCTCAATGGGAAATCTATGACCACATATTTCAGAGTCATCCTCCTCATTAATATTTTTTTTGGATCAATCAGTTGCTTAACCTATATATCTACCTTTTTTATAAAACTCTCTTGTGTCCATCATCATCTTCAGGCCATGAATAGGTGTCAGTCTCACCTTGTAAAATGTCTATTTCTGATAGAATGCTTCTCTGCACATGTAAAACTTTTCCCATTCATCCTTCCATAGAAACACACAGTAAGCTAGGACACTACAATAACTACAACTTCTCATGTATACCTTCTACTTTTACCTCTTTACATGCTTCTTCTGTCTTAAACTTAGACTAACATAAATGTCTCCCTAACATTTAGAAAAGTTATGGTACCCATAGTATTTGGAAGTTTGGAATCCATTTTAAATTTAAGGGCATTAAGAATTATTTCAGAGAGAATACTCATACAAATGGAATTAACTTATGTTAAACTTGTTAGTAACTTGTGTTAAAAGGGGAAGAAGTCAGATGTCATAATCCTAAGACTCACAGTAACATTGGGTATAGACATCATCCCAGATGAATATAGGAGGAAAGCTCATATTCATAGAAAGAAGAGAGAAAACTCCTATTTTCAGGCTTGATGCAAGCTATTCTTGAGTTGTCAAGCTATCATAAATAAGTAAACAGAGATTTTTTTATCTGAAAAGATTGGTTATATATGTGAGACACTGTCTTCATTTACAAACCACACCTTCCAGTAGTAGTCTGTTATTTTTCTAGGAATCACAGTGAACACAAATCTGCAAGGTGAGGTGTGGTGCTCAGTCCAAAGGGATACATCTACAGAAGGATTTCACACACAAAGCTTAGGACACATTGAGGAAAAGGTACTGGAAAAACTGATGGACCTAGAGGATCAGGGAGTTTGTTGTGAGGCTGTTTCTCCTATGTACCTTTAAAGTATTGATAGCATGACTACCCAAATGTGAATTGAACAAGGAGGACACAAATGAACATGACAAACAGAATGGCCAATAGCCCATGACTCCTCACGTCTCCAAAAAATGCTGTGGAGAAACAAATAAAGCTTTCAGGAGAATAAGTGCTTCTCCTTAGGGAAGAGCATACCATGGACTGTCCAAGTTGAAAAGATCAGCTTTGAAAGCCTTCATAGAATTAATGTTATATGGAGTCAACGTGATATATTTAGTAATGCATGTGTGTGTGTGTGTGTGTGTGTGTGTGTGTGTGTGTGCGTGTGTGTGTGTGTGTGTGTGTGTTTGTGGACACATGTGTGCACATGCGATTGTGTGTGTGTATATATAACTTCTTAGAAAAACTGTAAAAAGAGGCTATGAAAGAGAACAGGGACAAGTTTTTGGGTGGACTTGTAATACAGAAAGGTAAGGAAAAATTTTTTAACTAAAATTCTGGCTCACCAATAAGCATAGGGAAAGAAAAAAAAGTAAAAGCTGTATGGCCACAATAACATCTACAGTTAACTTTGAAAAGACAATGGAGTAAGTTATGAACTGTCTAGAACTGTAAAAATGTGGAGGAAAACTACATAAGGAAATTCAACATAGAACATGATACAAATCAAACTAAGTTTTAATTCACAGACTATTGCTGTTGTTTGTTCTTCAAAGAAAAGAACATTCCCTACAAATAAATGTTTAGTGTGTCTCAACTGGAGACATAAAAGAGCTTCATGTCTGTAATGAGCTACTGACCTCAGCAGTCTTCCAGCTGTGCCTAATGGCAACTGATTTGCATGTACCCAAAGCACAGCTCACTGACATGAGGACTTCTTCTTAGTCAGGTCACACCCTGTTCTGGAGTCAGCCTCACACTGATCACACACAGACATGAGTGTGTCCACTCAGCTCCTGGGGTTGCTGCTGCTCTGGCTTACAGGTAAGGAACAAAGCATTGGAAATTTATTCAGCTTCCTGTACTCAGTGTTACTTGGTTTAGTGAAAATCCTCTTGTGAGAAAATTAATCAGGTGACGATTTGTTTTCAATTTTCTAAACTTAGATGCCAGGTGTGATGTCCAGATGACTCAGTCTCCAGCCTCCCTGTCTGCATCTATAGGAGAAACTGTCTCTATCACATGTCGAGCAAGTGAGAACATTTATGGTGCTTTAAATTGGTATCACCAGAAACAGGGAAAATCTCCTCAGCTCCTGATTTATAATTCAAACAGTTTGGCAGATGGTGTGCCATCCAGGTTCAGTGGCAGTGGATCTGGCACACAGTATTCTCTCAAGATCAACAGCCTGCAGCCTGAAGATGTTGCAACTTATTACTGTCAACATTATTATGGTACTCAACCCACAGTGATTTAATCCATGACATAAAGCACCAAGGGAAGCAGAAGTGAGAGTACAGGCTTCCCAACTGCTCCTGATGATGTCTCCAGCTGCTTATCTGCTGGTAGTATTTCTCTTTGCCAGGGCTTACAGGTCAGTGTGATGTTTTCATATAGGAGTCAGAGAAATTTTAGGTCCTAAATACTTTCCCCAGGCTTTGTATGAAAACAAGAGAATAGTTTCCATGACTCATTAAAAAGAGGGAAAAGAAACAATTAAAATGTCAATTCATTTGTAGGAGAATATTGGCAATAGCTTGTCATCATTCAACAGGGTTGCCAACACATACACACACACACACACACACACACACACACACACACACAGCTTGTTTTATTTTGGCAAGAAAAAATTTATCTACTTATACAATTAATATACTGATGAAAAAGTCTGGGGAAATAGTTTAATGATTATGAACATTGAGTGCTTTTCAAGTCAAAGTACTCAGTTGATGTCTAGATTTTGAGAACTCCAATTCAAACATTATTTTTAAGCCAGTCTTCCTGCCTATGAGTGAAGGAATTCCTACAAATATGAAAGCAGGTAAGCAAACTGCAAAGATACCATTAGGAATTTGACTTCTCCCTCCTGGATCAGACTGAAGTAGTTTGATCATACTCAACTGTATTACCCCCAAAATTTAAGCATAGTATAATTTGGGGAAACTTTCTTGACATAATACTATTCCTGGTACACAAGGAAGTGTAATTATGTAGAAACTAAACCCAGGGTACATATTATTTCTTACTAGAAGATGAGTTTTAGAGATAGGTTACCTGTACTATCTAAAGAGGAAGCGCAGGAAGAGTCTGTATGTTATGCCACCTGGTTGGTAGAACGTGGGGAGCTTCTGGCTATAGAGATAATGCAAGAGTCACAGATAGCATTTATTCTATTTTTTCCTTCCTGGGAGATTTATGTTACCTCATCCAGTTTCTTCCATTATGACTTACTTCTCTGTGTGATACCTTAGTTATCATATATTTAGTGGCTTACTTTTCTATTACTGTGATGAGCCATCATAGCCAAGGCAATGTATCAAAAAATTAATTGAGGAACTGTCAGTTCCAGAGGATTAGTCCAGGACTCACATGGTAGAAAGCATGGTAGCAGCAGGCAGAAATAGGCCTGATGTAGTAGTTAATATCTTAAATCTTTTTCTACAAATAGAAGACACAGAGACAGAGAGATAACTGGGAGTGATCATGACGAAATGGATATATTTACTTATGATTTTTAATAAGCAAAATACAAATACGAACAAACACTCATTGTCTCTCTGAATAAACTCTTATTGGTTCCAAGTGACTGCCTTAAAGATTGGATTTTTACTGACAGGTGGCATGTAATTTTAAACTCTGTTTTCAGGGATCTCCTGCAATGTCATGGTATATCCAATGGAGGTTAGTGCTTAGAATATTTATTAGATTGTACTCATTGGGTATAAAAAGCATTATTATATTCTGGAGCTACCACTTGAATATGCTTTCTGCTCTCAGGAGAAAGAGCAGAAATTGGATCTACATTAAGTGTTATGTCACTGATTTGGATAAGGTATTGAAACACTTGGTGATAGATCTTGGAACCATGCACAGTTTTGTCAGGCCAAGCAATTTTATAGAAAAGTTGATGTTGTAAGGGTAATTAGCAGAGCTCAAAAACTTAGTGAGAATTGGAATGAGGCAACAAATGTAGGAAATAGCAAAGTTTTGTCAAAATTCTGTAGGTGAATTGAACATAGAGCCAGACTTGGGCAGGGCAAAATACTTTGATTCCTTCTGGCTGGATAGGAAGGAAGAACAACAGCAGAAGGAAGATTATCATTCCAGTAGAGTTATGGCAAGGCAGGAGACTAAGTCACAAGAATAAGGTAAAGCTGGAGGAATACAATTTAGGGAGCCTCAGACCATTTTTCAGTGAACTAAACAAAAGTTCTCCTTAGGTTGTTTTTCTTCAGTTCAACTTCATACAAAGTATTGAGGAGTTACAACAAAGAAGATAATACTCAACAATGAAATTAACTTGTGATCTTCATTGTACTTCTAAGTCTGTGCTGTGGTAGATGAATCTGTCCTAAGTGGGGCAATATCTAGGAAAGCACACACTGAACCTGGAGTTATTCAAAACGCCTCAAAAAAAAAACCCAAAATTCACTTTTAATTTTGGAGAAAAAGAAGTGTATCTTGATTCTATCATGGGATAGCTGCAGTTGCTAAGATGGGTTGAACTATTGAGGTAATATGAAACAGTTGCTTTGAACTTCTAATGAGCTTATAGAATCACACACTGCCTAGATCTTTCTATCATTGTCCTTCTGTAAATCCCCTTTTTGTGTAACATTTTATCTATGAGAGAATTTTATATAGGACTTTTGTCTAAAGAGCTATGAAATGCTGAGGTAAAAAGTAAATGTGGCTGTTGGGGCTCTGATCTATCAATCAAGTAAGTATACATGTACATATGTACATGTATATATGTATATATGTATGTATACATGTATGCATATATGTATGCATGTATGCATATATGTACATATGTATATATATATACATACATATTTGTCTATATGTATGTGTGTATATTTGTAAGTATATGCAAAAGTATGTAATATTCATATTCACCTGTGAAACTGATTAAACAGGTGTTTGGGCCCAGTCAAATGTGTGCATGTGTATGTGTGCATGTGTGCATGTATGCATGTGTGCAAGTGTGTGTGTATGCATGACTTTCTCTTCATCTTTTTATTTTTCTCTGGCTCATCAAGAGCTAAATTAAATGCTAAAGAGCTCATATAATTCTGTTTCTTTTTCTAATTACTTACTGCAACCACCAGGAGTCAATTGCCAAAATCTCTAAGCTCTGGCCCCCAGAACAGTAAGTGTATTAATGGCCAGAGTTCATCAGACTCCTAGTCTGCCTATTTGTGATCCACCTTAGTTCCTGAATGTCCATGTGTGATCCTGGCAGTGGCTGATGAAAGTTTCTTATGTTTGTCACCTGGATTCTGAATTTATTATAAGTCACGAATTCCAGTCCTACTGTATCTGGTATTATACTCTATTTCACACCAAAAATGTAAAGAAATACAACAAAGAGGATGATAGCTCATAATTAATACTTTTGGCATGTACTGATTAAAGGAGCTTGGGAATTTTTCTGAAGTTCTAAGGTTGGGTTATTCTGAACAAGTTGTGTTTTAGATGGCAGATTAGACTTGAAATTATGCACTGACACTATAGCTAAGGACACTAACATGCTTTCATAGAGCAAGTTATTGTTGATGTATTTTTTTCAATTTTTAATTGAGAAATTTGTTTTAAATATATTGTGATCACAGTTTATTTTTGCCTAACTCCTGCCAGAGCCTTCTTACTTCCACTTCCTCTCAGCTCTGAGTATTTTTCATTTCTTGTCTCTTTAGAAAACAAAGAAACAAATAAGAAAACAACAACTACAAAATATGAGGGAAAACAAAATAACATGCATACACACAAAACCTCAAAACTACAAGAATAGAAATTATAACATACAAGAACAGTAATTCCAAATGCCTAAAATTATCATTGTCTGTTACCTAGAGGGAATGTTAGCGTTGAAAACATTTACTCACACTGCTGTTAAGTTAGTGGTAAAAGTGTCACATGACAAAATATTAATAATGTCATCTAGATTTTAATTGAAAAAAATAATTTTCATACAATACATTCTGATCATGGTTTTTCTTCAAAATTTCTTTCCCAGACCCTCTCACTTCCTCACTCCCCCAACTCTATGTTCTCTCTCTCTCTCTTTTTCTCTTTTACAAGCAAGCAAACAAATAAAAGCATGAAAAAGGTAACAATTAACACACAAAAACAAAGCAAAAAAAACCCACTAGAATAAAAGACATAATAAACAGGCAAAAGGCAAGTAAGACAAACATACCTAAGGCATATGCTACATATGGGACAAAATAAATAAATGGGAAAATTCCTGTTAATGACCATATGTGCTGACCAATCGTTTGCTTCTGAGACCTTTTCTAATAATCTAGATGTGGGGTCTGCCTCTTCCATTTGCCTTTGACACAGTAATATGCCTGCCTTTAATTGTCAGAACTGCATTATCCTATTGTCTCTCATGAGCTTCTTTCATTGAGTAGTTCTACAGAAAACCATGTAATTAAATAATAGATTATTGATCAACATTATTACAGAAGTTAACAAATCACTTACAAAAAATGAACTTCATTAGAAATTTCAATTAGGAGCATTCCTTCCTTGAGCAAGGAGTTATCCCAAATAAAGATAATAGGATGGCTTTAAAGATTGATTCATATTAATGTCATTTAACTTTTTTGTTTACTTTGTGACTTTATGAAAAATCTTCATTGTTAATAATATTGCCTACTGTTAAAGGCCCTCATCACCAGTACTTCAAGAAGTCTACTCTCAAAATATCTGTATTTTTCTAAAATTTATTAAATTTGGGGGCCTTTTTGTCTGACAAAAGCCCCCAAGTCAGAAGATGAAAATTTAATATCCACAAACATCTGCTGTATCAAAATAAAGCACACATTTGATATCAGATGCTCATTCTTTAAATAACTTAGGAAATCATATTCTCTGGAACAAAATAATGTAACAAGGTATTTCTCACTGGAATCCTTTGTGCAAGGCGCAGTTCAACATTCCAGATTTTACTGTTTATTTCCTACTAATTACTTCATCATATGGGACTCCAATGCAAACACACAAAAGATAATCAGGATTACACAATTTTGCTGTAGTTTTCACCTGATCCAACATTGTATAGAGAGATTCTTTTGTGTAATATATCATTTTTGTACAGTATACATTTAGTAAATAATATTTTTGTACAATATATTATTATTGACAGATTATTGACATCATCTGCCAATAGAAAATATGGACTATAGGAAAGGATAGAACAGAAGGTGAGATATTTAATAGGAAGAAACTATTCTTGGATTAAAGCCAGGCGCAGGGCTTTGGGAGTATTACCCTGGGACTGGAGGGAAAATAGACACAAAAGAGCTGAGTAGAGTTTAGCAGCCATGTGACAGAACATAGATTAGAATAAGTGAGATATTAAATTATGAGCTAGTTTGAGAACAGCAAAAAGCTTAGGGCTTATGTATTTGTACATATATTTGACTCCCTGAGTCATTATTTCTGAGAACAGAGCCATGGGGAAAAACTGTACCTCAACAACTTGGGGCTGATTGTTTGCACTGTATCTTTTGTACCCAGGTACATTATCTCCCACATCTCCTTCTCAAATTTCTTCATATCTGCACACACAGTGTGAGTCAGAATAACCAGATATGTTAACCCCAGTCAACTCAGTCTACCTTTATCTGTAATACTCTGCATGCCTTCTTTCATTTCAGATATTGTTGATTTTGAAGATCACATATCATTTAAAGTTGGTAAGGAAACATCAGAAGCTCTCCTGCAGCTGAACTTTCCTTACTCTACCTTACTACCAGAATTACAGACCTGATAGTTGTTCTCCTACTTTGATTGACAGTCTCCCACTCTGTGTGACAAAATTCAGAACCAAAGGTAGCATGACCCTAGTAGAAAAAGACCTGGTGAAACCACTTGAGAGGCCCTTGGTCCTGTGAAGGCTCTGTGGCCCAGTGTAAGGGAATGCCAGGGCCAGTAAGCAGGAGAGGGTGGGGTGGTGAACAGGGGGAGGGGAGGGGAACAGGTGTTTGTTCTTGTTGTTGTTTTTGTTTTTGTTTTTGTTTGTTTTTGGAGGGGAAACTGGAAAATATGACATGTAAATAAAGAAAATTAAAAAAAAAAATAAAAGTATAATGTGTTCATGCCTCAGTCCTAAAAAAAAAGGCTCTTCATTTACAACATTAAATTTGATCAAGTAGTATATAAGAAAAATAGACACAGATAAAATAAAAGAGACATGCATAGTGAATGGAAAAAGCAAGAATGCTTCAATCCACAGGGACAGTGTATAGCTGGAATAAGGCATAATATTAATTCAAATTTGTCCAGTTCTAGGAACAGTATAGAGTTTCAAACTGAAGAATAAATGTCTCCTAGTAAGTGAATCAAATGCAAAACCATAAACAACAAAGCTAATATGCATTGGCATCATCAGAACCCAGTACTCCCACTACAGCAAGACTCGGATACACTAAAACACCCGAAAATAAGAATGCTGACCTAAAATTTCATCTCATGAATATAATAGAGTCCTTAAAGAAGGATATGAATACCTCACTGAAAGAAATACAGGAAAACACATGTAAACAGGTGGTAGCCCTTAAAGGAGAAACAAATCCCATAAAGAAATAAAGGAAAACCAATAAAATAGATGAAGGAATTGATCAAAGCAGTTCAAGACCTAGAAGTGGAAGAAGAAAAAAGAAAAAATTACACAAATGGAGGCATCCCTGGAAATGTAAAACCTTGGAAAGAGATTAGGAAATACTGATGCAAGCATCATCAACAGAATACAAGATACAGAAGAGAAAATCTCAGGCATAGAAGATACCTTAGAAGATATTGACACAATGTGCAAAGAATATTCAAAACATAAATAAAAATCTTAACATAAAACATTCAGGAAATCCAAGACAAAACGAAAAGACCAAATATAATAATAATAGGAATAGAAGAGTGAAAATTCCCAGCTTAGAAGACACAAAAATTCTTCAACAAATTCATAGAAAACTTCCCTAAAAAAAAGAAATGAGCATAATTTACAAGAAGCCTTTAGAATACCAAATAGATTGGATCAGAAAAGAAAATCCCCTTATCACAAAATCAAAACACTACATGCACAAAACAAAGAAAGAATATTAAAAGCTATAATGGAAATAGGCCAAGTAACATAAAAATGCAGACTCATCAGAATAATACCAGAGTTCTCAACAGAGACACTAAGAGCCCGAATAGTCTGCACAGTAATTATGTAGACTCTAAGACAACACAAATGACTACCCAGGGTACTATACCCAGCAAAACTCTCAATAGGCATAGATAGAGAAAACAAAATATTCCAGGAAAAAAAATTAAACAATAGCTATAGTAATCTAGTCCTACAGAGGATTCTAGAAGGAAAATCCCAACACAAATAGGGAAACTACAACAAAGAAAAATAAACAGGTATTAATCATCTCGCAAAAAAAGTCTAAAGGAGAGAGTCACATGCACATAATACCACCTACAACAACAAACATCTCAAGAAGTAACAATCATCTGTCTTTAATATCTCTCCACATGACTTTTTATTGGGGAATTGGTACACTGATGTAGAGAGATATTAAAGAGAGATGATTATTACTGCCTGATATATTTGTTGTTGTATGAAGCATTTTGCTTCATATGAGAAACAAATCTTAATTACAAAGACAGATATTACCTCAAAGTTAAAGAGTGTAAAAAAGTTTTCAAAGCAAATGGTCTGAAGGCACAAGATGGAGTTGCCATCCTAACGTCCAATAAAATAGGCTTTCAAGCAAAAGTTATCAAACAAGATATCAAGGGGAGGACACTTCATATTCATCTAATGAAAAATCCACCAAGCGAAAGTCTCACTTCTGACCATCTATGCCCCAAATGTAAATGTAAATGTAAACCAACATTCATAATAGAAACTTTACTAAGGCTCAAACACACATTGAAGTCCACACAATAATGGTGGGATACTTCAAAGCTCCATTCTAACTGATGGACAAGTCATTGAAACAGAAACTAAGCATAGTTACAGTGAAACTAATGGGGGTTATAAACCAAATGTATTTAACAGATATCTATAGAACATTTCACCCTAAAACAAAAGAATATACCTTTGTCTCAGCTCCTTATAGTACCTTCTCCAAAGTTTACCCTATAACAGGGCACAAAACAAGCCTCAACCTGTATAAGAAATACTGCCATACACTCTTCCAGATCATCACAGATTAAGGGTCCACTTCAATTACAACAAACCCTGACAAATCCATGGAAACTGAACAACTCTCTACTCATTGATAACATGGTCAGGAAGAAATAAAGAAAGAAATGAAATAGGTCCTTGAATTCAATGAAAATTATGACACAACATACCCAAACTTATGGGACACAATGAAAGTAGTGCTAAGAGGAACTTTAATAGCACGAAAAGCCCTCGGAAAGAAATTGGAGATATCTTACACTAGCAATTTAATAGCACATCTGAAAACCCCAGAACAAAAATAAGCAAACACACCCAAGAGGAATAGATGGCAGGAAATATCAAGGCCAAAATCAACCTAATAGAAACAAAGAGAATGATAAAATGAATCAACAAAAACCAAAAGATTGTTTTCTGAGAAGATCAACAAGATAGATAAACCCATAGCCAAACTAACTAAAAGGTTCAGAGACAGTATCCAAATTAATGAAATCATAAATGAAAAAGGAGACATAATAACAAAAACTGAGGAAATTCAAAAGAAATCATCTGATTTTACTACAAAAGTCTATTCTCAACAAAACTGGAAAATCTTTATGAAATGGAAGATTTTCTAGACAGATACCAGATACCAAAGTTAAATCAAGTGGTTGTAAACTATCTAAACAGGCCCATAACTCTTAAGGAAAGGGCAGAAGTCAATAAAACCTTCCAACCAAAAAAAGCTCATGCCCAGATGGCTTTAGTGCAGAATTCTACTAGACCTTCAAAGAAGAGCTATAACAAGCTATTTCATAAAATAGAAACAGGAGAAATACTTAATAACTCATTATATGAAGCCAAAATTACTCTGACACCTAAGCTACACAAAGACCCAGCAAAAAAACAACATGAACAAAAACAACGAACAAACAAACAAATAAAAACCCTAACTTCAGACCAATTTCAATTATTAATATGAAAGGAAAAATACTCAATAAAATTTTCTGAAACAGAATACAAGAACACATCAAAACCATCATTTACCACAATCAGTAAGCTTCATCCTAGCCAGGCTGTGGTGGCATACTCCTTTAATCCTAAGACTTGGGAGGTAGAGGCAGGCAGATTTCTGAATCTGAGGCCAGCCTGGTCTGCAGAATGAGTTCCAGGACAGCCAAAGGCTACACAGAGAAACCTTGTCTCTAAAAAAGAAAAAAAAAAGAAAAAGAAAAAAAAGAAAAAATAACACAAACAAACAAACAAAAAAGTAGGCTTCATCCTACGGATGCAAGGTTGTTTCAAAATTCCAAAATCTTTTAATGTAATCTACAATGTATAAACAAACTCAACAAAAAATTACCGTCATCTCATTAGATGCTGAAATAGCCTTTGACAAAATGCAACACACTTTCATATTCAAAGTATTGGAGAGATCAGGCATTCAAGGCCCTCAGCTAAACATAATAAAAGGAATATACAGTAAACAAAAGCCAATATCAAATTAAATAGAGAGATACTTGAAGCAATCCCACTAAAATTAGGAATGAGATAAGGATGCCCACTCTCCCTGTATCCATAAAATATTGTACTCCAAGTTCTACTTAGGGCAATAAGACAACAAAAGGACATCAAGTGTATACAAATTAGCAAAGAAGTCAAAGTATTTCTGTTTGAAAATGATATGATAGTATATATAAGCAAGCCAAAAAATTCTACCACAGAACTTCTACAGCTGATAAACAACTTTAGCAATGTGGCAAGAAATAGAATTAACTCAAGCAAATCAATAGCTTTCCTGTGTACAAATAATAAATGGACTGAGAAAGAAATTAGGGAAACAACATCCTTCACAATAGTCACAAATAATATAAAATACCTTGGAGGTAATTCTAACTAGACAGGTGAAAGATCTATATGACTAGAATTTCAAGTTTCTCAAGAAAGAAAAGGAAGAAGACCTCAGGAAATGGAGAGATATTCCATGCTCCTGGATTAGTTGGATTAACATAGTAAAGCTGGATATCCCATAAAAATATAGTGCAATCTCCATCAAAAGTCCAACACAATTCTTCAGAGACATGCAAAGAGAAATTTAATTTCATATGGAAAAACAAAACAAAAGACCCTGAACAGTGAAAACATGTTTTAAAAGTAAATGAGCTGCAGGGGAATCTCCATCCCTGAACCTAAATTATACTACAGAACAATAGTGATAAAAACTGCATGATACTGCCAAAGAGACAGTCAGGTTGATCAATGGAATATAATTGAAGACCCAGAAATAAAACCACACACTTATAGGCACTTGATCTTTGACTAAGTATCCAAAAATATACCAAGGAAATAAGAAAGCATCTTCAACAAATCCATAGGGATGTCCTTGCCTTGCTGTAGTGAGATAAAAGCTTACCTATAGTCTTGCTTTAGATGACTCCTTATTTCATCTCAAAGTGATGAGTCCTATCAAGTCACTGTTTCTGTTATTACTAAGCATTCTAGGTAAGTAGAGAATGAGATGCAGGAGAAGAATGGGGATGGACGGTGAGTTCTGACTGCCTATGTGGGCTGTCCATATGTGGTGAGGCAGGCCCTATTTTCTAAGATAGACAGTGAGGTTCAGGTACATCATAATGAGTAATTTCAAATGTGCTAGGAACTGTGCTAAGACGAAGATTCTAGTGTAGATGTGAAACAGTGATATATGACCTTTAGGATATTCTACATAATTGTTTTGTAGAAAAGCATTTGATATATATTTCAAAAAGCACAAGACATACCAGGATATAACCTGAAATAAACAACAAAATACTTGAAAAAGTTTTCTTGTTAAGTGCTCATGATTTGCAGTTAGATTTTCAGGAACCAGTGGAGATGTTGGAGTAACAGTCTTTACTCTCTTTAGAGAACATATCTTTTTATTTTATGGATATCAATTAGAAAGCCTATGGCCTATGGCTAAGGCAAGATAGGGGAGGTGGGACATCTAAGAGAAAGAATTATGAGAGAGAAGTGTAAAAAGGTTCAGTCTGGGGAAGATGTGAGGAAAAGAACACAAAGTACTTGAGCACAGGTAATCAAATACATAAGAAAATGTAAATTAAAATAAATTGATTACCTTAAGTTATGATTCGAATCAGTGAAGTGCCTACCTATACATGGTAAAGGTATTTGTGAATTTATTTTAACTCTGAGTCTTATTTCTGGGAGTGTGTGACTAGGAGGCAGATCCAGGCATATTTTTTACAGTTACTACTAGACAATCAGCCTCCATCTATAGCAAGTTAGCATCTCTTAGATAGTAATGGAAAAATTGTGGAGAGCGGTAGAGCTGGAGAGGCATTCGCTTTGACAAGATGGCGTCTACATCCGCTGTCGACTCCTGGTAAACAACTGTTTGCACATGTGCGTAGAGTGAAAAGATGCCAAGTCACGGCCCATCCCAGGGCGTCACGTGGGGTGATGAGCAAACAGCCAATCATGGGCGGACACTCCGCACTGTGGTGTATATAAGCAGTGCCGATTATTGGCTCTGTCCTTTTTTCCTCTCCATGATGCAATAAATGCTTGCTGCAGAAGGATCCTAGTGTCCGCGTGTCTTCTTGCTGGCGAGACGACTGTGCGGGCTACAAAAAATTATCTGCATTTGGTTATTATAGTATTCAGGCCACTCTCTACAGCATCTGATCAATTGGTTGTCCAAATTTGACCCTGGGAACACTGACAGATTCAGTGCCAATGAG
Source organism: Mastomys coucha (assembly GCF_008632895.1). NCBI lineage: Eukaryota > Metazoa > Chordata > Mammalia > Rodentia > Muridae > Mastomys > Mastomys coucha. Next base: position 63,099,718 of record NW_022196903.1, on the reverse strand, counting down.
TCAGGCACAAATTTTACATTAAAAATCAGTTGCATGTAGGTTCAGGATTTCAGAGTTTATTACTGCATCAAAGCTACACATGATTCTCCCATAGTGATACAGACTCTAAGAAAAACATCCTTACTTGAGGCAGTGAACCTGCCAATGTACTACCATACTGGAGAGGAATAGAACAATCTGTATCTGTGTGATATGGAGGTGCTGGGGAACTTAAACCATTGTTTTCAATGAGAGCTCTGACTAGACTCATCAGCTGGCTGAGTGGTTTGACTTGACCTCAGGTTCCATCAGTTTCTGATCCTTCTAGCTGGAACAATAATGGTATGGCCTCCATGACAGCAGAAATGAATCTCATTAATTTAGTTTATTCTCAAAATTTAAACCATTTATTTTTTTGCACTAATCTGTTTTTCATTACATTGGTTTGTTTTAATGGTGTATGTGTTTTTAATAAAGTTTTCATTTTACTTTTAAAATGATTAGATGTCTATCCATATTATCTTTCATCTCCATAAGTATCCTTACGATATTATTTGGAATGACTTCTGACAGAATTGTATAAAATTCATTTTGAAAAGGATGTGTAACCAGAAAGAAGGTATGTTCATTGGGAGAATTAAGTTTACTGCTTTTTAAATGTTTCTTTTTAAATTATTCTTTTTTAATTAATTGAGTATATATATACTGTTATATATGTATATATATATATATATATATATATATTCAATTAATTATATGTATACTGTTGCCTTTCCAGACATTCCAGAAGAGGGCATCAAATCCCATTACAAATGGTTGTGAGCCACCATATGGTTGTTTGGAATTGAACTCAGGACCGCTGAAAGAGGAGTAGGTGCCCTTAACAACTGAGCCATCTCTCCAGCCCAAATGTTTCTTAAGTCTTTATATTGATATTTCTGAATCTGATAGAATAGTTGGCTTGATACACTTTACTGATGGATATTTATAGTGAAAGGCTTACTCCTATAGGATGGACTTGCCTCAGGCTGTTTATATTTTGCAGTCTGTATAATTTTTCTCTAATTGTTATCAATGTTAACAGAACCTGCAAGTATCCCAGAGGCCTAAGCTTTGATATTTGGGGTCTTATCTCCATACTGGGGTGTGCTTCTAATAATTCTGGTTACCTATAGTTCTGTACAAAGTGCACAGGGGCAAACCATAGTGCACAGAACTGTGTGAGCGTGTCCTATCACTGTTTCATCTGTCTGTGGAGGACCTGCAATCCTCAGCGTCTTCAATTGGGCATGAGATTACATTTGTCTATGACCTTTTGTTGAATGAGAGCACAATATGTAGTAGGTGCCTTCTGTGAAGAAGGGCAGTAGTGAGAATTTGCAGGAGTTCCCTACAGTGTCTGTGTGGGAAGATTTGCCAGCAACAAAGAGTTCTGAGTCAAGTGTAGGAACTGATACAGGCCTCACTTTGTACATACTTACAGCTACAGAAGTTTCATTTGCTTGTAAGTTGTTAAAATGCCTTTTCCATTAAAGATAAACCTGGTGAAATGAGCTCTCCAGATTTAAATCTCTCAGAATACTATTCTTTTAGATAGTGTAAAAAATTAATACTGTTCTGCACTGTATATGGAGCACCTGAAGAACACTCTGAACTCAGAATGGCTTGCAGGAAATGATAGATGTGATATGCTTCACATTATAGTTTCATTTATTAATAATTAATATATCAAAATCGCACACATTTGCTTCTTGTGTTGAATGTTTACATAAAGCCAGTCACCAGATACTCCAATATCTCCAATGCCTCTTCCTAAATTTGCTCATTAAGTATGATTTACTAGTTTGAATGCCTTTAGGGATAAATAGAATAATCTTAATATATTTAAGAATTCTTTTCACAACCTTTCATCCCAACCATGGACAAAAATTTCTTCACAAAATACCTGCCTATTTTATTTTCCAATTACATGTTTTTTATTATAAACCCTCTAAAGACCTCCCAAAGTGGGAATCCCACTCTAGCTTCTTACATCAATGTATACCACAACTCAAACAGCAAATTGAAATTTGAGGCTGTAATTCACACTTGCAGGAGGAACGTGGCAAATATTATATGAGGGAATAGAATGCTTTTGTCATTATAATTTTTTCTGGAACCATATATTTTTCAAAGTTTTCATAATTTCATGATTAATCATACCTAGATAAATTGCACTGAACCAGTGATTTACATTTCAATTATCCATTTCTCTTGTGTACATTGAAATTGATTCTCTTTCCTAGATACTGTGAATTGAGCTGCAAAATACATGGATGTGCTTTTATGTCTGTTGTAGGCTATAGAATCCTTTAGATATATCCAAAGGAATGGCATAGCTGGGTAGTGTAGTAGTGATATCTGTAGCTGTTTCAGAAGACTGCAGAGTGATTTCATAGTTATTGCATTCCCACATGCAGTGAACTGGCAATTTTCTTTACTCCAATACTCATTTATCAAGAATCATGTTAGTCTATGTTGGAGTTATTGAGGCTTTTCAAAAGAGCAGACATGGTTTTTATAGTATACATGTGCTCTAGTTTGGTTATATGACCCAAGTTTCTGAATATAGCCAGGTGTACATTTACAGAAATATATGGATTGAATAATACTGGAAGTCTCACTCGCCTCTGAATTCTATTCATTCTATTTCAGCATTTGAATACATAGCCTACTCTTGTCCTTGTGTAATCAGACAATCTTCTTCCAGTATACTAAAACCAGAGAAAATCTCATCCTAGTAAGACAGAAGGAATGATTGATTATTCCATACACATGTAATTGTTAGAAATTCAGATGAGGCATTGTCTGAACCCATAGCATATAATTTACTCCTGTCTCCACAAACATTATAGAGCTTAGCCTCAGAGACTCATGGCTCTGTTGCAAAGTTCCCTATGTATATTTTATACTAAGTGAACTACTCTTAAATATAAAGTATTTTTTGTTTATGGATTTATATAAATTGTCTAATAGAATTTGGTAAAAATTGCAAATTTCTTGATAAAATGTTTACAGTTAATACTTAACAGACAAAAAATGAAAGAGTTTTAAATAGTAAAAATATGTTTTTCAACCTAAGTTTCCATAAATCTTATTTTAAATCATTGTAAGTTCAAAAGAATACCAAAACAAAGTGGTTTTTATAAACAATGGAATGATGGAAGATATCCTAGCGTTTCAATTTACTTTTGTTTCTACTGAATTTTATGGAAATAGATGACACTGTAAGTATAGCATTTCATTTAAAAATATTTCTAGGTGAAATATTTCTAGGTTACAGGACAGAGGATTCAAAAATGAAAATAACCATCTTGATTATTTTTGCTACATATGAATATAAATCGAGCATAACTCTTGATGATTTAATAAGTAGAAAGAACATTGCAAAAAAGGATCTTCAAGCCTTAAATAAGAGGGCTTTCATCAAGGATTTATATAATATGGTAGGGATTACCATTAAAAAAAAGATAGTTCTGTAAAAGTGATTAAGAATTCTAAATATGGTAGAGTGTGTTAGTTATGTTCTATAAACACAGCATTTTGGATTTGGAGACCGGGGTTTCTCCAACAATTGTAATATCCTAAGAACCTGTCTCAAAACCAATGATAAAGAAAATTAAAAAGAAATATTGGTTGGACACATTTATTTTCTTCCCTAATTTAAAATTTAAAATCTACAAATAGCTCTGTGTGTATGTGTTTGATGTTTCTGTAAGATGGGAATATTAACCATAGTTAGGCTAGAACACCCCAGGGGATTAATGGTAACTTCCTTCTCTATCATATTTCATTTTTATGTTTTGAGATAGGGTCTTCTACTAAATGTAGAATTTCCCATTGTCTAGAATAGTTCAACAGAGATGCACTGTGATTTGCTTTTCTTCATGCTCAGATGTTGGAGTTATAGACAAGTATTGCTTAACCTTGCTTTTATGTGAATGTTGAGAATTTAACTCTAGTTCCAGTTTTTCTCATGGCAAACATTTTACAGAGATATCTCCCTTTCCTTGAAACTAATTTATTTAAAATAAAAAGGATAGCTGTCACTCTAAGTATGAGTCATATGAGGTTAATTGCAATACTAAGGATAACAAATTTAATTTATTTAATGTCCAGTTTCCTGTTCTTGTATTAATCTGTGAAGTACTTCATACATTTCATGGTATGTGACTATCTACTTGTCATGGCACTATAGATTCTTTTTAACATAACTTTCACAAAATTGTACTATATGTTTATATTTGGAGAGAATACCTACCTCAATCATTTTATCTGATAATTAGGAATTTATTCTAAGATGTGAGGTTTTGTGTTTTTTCTATGGTTATGCAAACCCATCAATTTTACATATCTTTTATGTTTTATTCTTCCAATTCTTTGTCAATGAACAAAACTTGAAAAGGTATTCCATTACTATTTAATTAGAGAGAATCTAACACATAAATATTCTTCTTGGGTTTGACTCATTTCTTAAAAATATCAACCAAAATAACCAGAAGATTGTTGGTTAAATCTTCTCACCTCATATATCCCAAATAACAAGTGAATCATATTTTGTTATGTAAATGTAGCATATTTTCACACTCTATCCATGCATTGGTGGGCATCTAGGTCCATTCTCATTTCTAGATATTATAAACAGAACAGCAATGAGCTGTATAAGCAAGTGAGTCTACAATAAGGAATAGAGGCCTTTGGCTATAAACCCAAAAGTAGGACAACTGCATCTTGAAGTAGATCCTTTCCTATTTTTCTGAGCAACCTCCACAGAGATTCCTATAGTGCTGTAAGTATCTATACTTCTACCAGCTGTTTCCCTTTCCCCACATCCTCATGAGCTATCATTTGCTTGGCTGTTCTTGGCTATTCTCACAGCCTGACTAGTATAAGAGGAAAGCAACACTGAAAGTAGAAGTAGACAGAAATTTCTACCCCTAGTCAATAAGCTATCTACAATGAACAGCAGCTTGTAAAGGAAAGTAAGTTTTCTCTAATGGAATCTCACTGGGTGCATAAAGCACACTTAAGTTTAGGCCTCATTCTCAGAGATTCCAAGTAAAAATGAACTCACTAGTATTTTTGTACAATTTTTGCCTCACAAAGCTTTATTTAGAAATTTGTTATATTACAGGTCTTTGATTGTTTATGATGGCCTTAGATTTTGTGTTTTTATGGGTTTGTTCTTATGTAGATATGTTTCTTATGCCATTTTGGTTTTGTTCTCTAAATTTAGGTCTTTTGTTTTTCTTGAAGAATCATTATGGTTGCTGTTAGGTTTTTAATTCTGTTCTTTTGTTTCTTTGTTGTTATTGGCTTTTTCTTTTGTTTTTGTTTTTTTTTTTTTGTCAAAAAGAGAATAAAAAGAAGGGCATGGACTTGGGCCTGTGTGGAGACAGGTAGGATATCAGTCACATTGGGGGCATAGAAAACTTTACCAGCATATATTGTCTAAAATGCTTTTACAATGGAAAATTTGAAATATAAATAAAAATTCAAAGTATAAAGAGAAGGAAACTTTTTATTATAAATATTTCTTTACTGTATTTTCATATCAAAATGCCATGTTTCCCAACACAAACATGAGTAGATTTAATTGATCCTCTTAAATGTAAATAACTATTGTGGATAATGGCAGAACAGTATTATTTGCTCCCATACCATCCATTCCACTATTGTACTAATGGGCATGACTTCCCAGGTCAGCCATTACAATATTTTGGGATCACAACTGGGTGAGGCTGATGGTGGCTTTTCCCCTACAGCAGTGGCACAGCAGCTTCCAACACTATGACAGCTAGTCAGTGGGGATGAGATGTTCAGGAATAAGAACTAACTTGATTTCTTCTTGCTCAGTGCCTTCAGTGGAGTTTGGCAGAAATATTAGTCCTTGATGTATGACCTTCTAATGAAAATGGTAGTAGAAGAGATCATCACCTAGACAAGTCTTACTTCTGTCCAAAAACCAAATATGTCTTGTATTTTCTTTACGTGATTAAATACAAATGTCTCTCACTATCCTTAACCTCATTGCTAACTCAAATAATAAGTTAACTGTTTCTAATATATACACTATATTACCTTTTTGTATCCAATTCTACAACCTGGCTAGAGTATTGCAATCCTAATCATTCTTGAATGAAAATCTCAGGATAATGTGAATTCTGCCTGTGATGGTAAGGGAAACCTATGCTGTACATCTTTCATTTATTGTTTTATTTTTAAAATCCAACTCTTGATGCCCTTTCTTGTTTTCACCAAAATATAAATTAAACCAATGATTGTCACCAAAAGCATCTTTTACCACTTAGGAATGTGCAAAATATCCCTTTGGATTTTGTAGGAGTAACTAAGGTCTTTTTGCTCAGAGAGAAGCCTCAAAAAAAACGTGGATGTTTTTCTACAATGATATATATTTGCAAAATACAAAATAATCTTTGAAAAAATGAGAAAGTAGTAAAAAAAATCAGTAGTACGAGGACAAATATTTGTGATATACATGGCAGCCTGCTTATACCCACTAGGGTAGTTGGGTCCTGAGCTATATCATTGTAGGAAGAAATTTTATGCATTGTGTGCAATAAGAAACTCTAAGTTCCTTGTCTACTATTCTTCTGATTTTTAGTATAAAACTTATTCCTGATACACAGCCACTATACTTGCCTGGAATTCCAGGGTCATGGTTAGAATCACATAATATAGTAGCTTTGGAGTCTGGCCTGTCTCCTCATAATACAGTATAAATAAGCATTTTCATTATAGTATAGGAGGCTCTGACTTGACTCAGCATCAGGAGAGCATAAACAATAGTTCAGGGTATATTTGCAAATATTTTAAGCCATTTTCATCATTTGTTTTGTTCAATATTTCAGGATGAATCACCTTTTGTTCATGATTTTAATTCATGCTTTCAAAATATTTAATTTAACAGGTTAATCCAAATAATTCTAGGCATGAAAGACTTTTTAGAATTCATTAATCACATGATGATTACAGAATCATATTGAGATGGGCCTCACACCTCTCTCATTATTAGTAAATCTTACCCAGAGCAGAGACCCTTGCTTAGTTTTGACCATTTTCAGTCTCCCAATGTTAAATATTGCATGCTCACAGTGGACAACCAGGATGTACATGCTGTATGTAGAAAAAAACTTTGCTGGTAGCACGAGATTGCACAAGCTCATTATCTCACTCTATCTGCTTCTTCTTTCATGCCCTTCTTGAGACTGATAGCATTACCAGCCATCTGAGCTGAGATGGGTACTTCATTTTGATCAGTTAATCTAGGAAGTCCTTGTCAGTCAAGTCACATTAGAGATGAACTTTGATTTCAGACATAGAGAGGAAAGCCTTCTCTAGGCAAATTCTGAGTTGGGTGCAGCTGTGTGTAGTGAAAAACTTCTTTCCTTTGACCAAAAAAAACCTTGTAATAATTTCTGTGTTTAAAGAAAACAAAACCAACAAGAGCAAACAACTTTTAGCTGAAATAAGTGGCAATTAAATGATTCTTACCATGTTTTTGTATTATTATTATTTTACAAATGCTGTCATTATTTTGCACTTTTGATTAGTTACATAAAACATATAGCAAATGGTAAGACACTTAAATATGCACTGAAGTCTATTTTCATGCATGTGCATATTACATATGGAATGAGAGAGGGTGCCTAAGTCCCCTGATGTTTTCCTTTTAGTCAGTCATCTATAACTTCCAAATTCCTCCAAAACCACTCAAAATTGTTTGAATTTTACTAATCTTGAATTTTGTAATTTGGAATGTTTTTTAATATAATGTTTCTTCAACACCCTGTGATTCTGGAAAAATTTCTTTCTTTTCTTTTCTTTCTATTCTTTTTTTTGAAACATGAATCTTTCTTGTCCACACCCTCCAGTACCATAAGCATAAATATTGCTATGTAGAACAAGTAGATTTTGAACTCACAAAAATTTACCTGTCTACTTTTCTACTGAGACTAGAGACCTGAACCACCATGTGTTGTTACAAATGTGTGTTCTTTAAATTCTTGTAGAGATATTATCCTAATTTGTGAGTTTGCTTTTTATTATTTAAAGATTTTTTTTTACCCTACAAACAGTATGCTTTTAGACTTGACCTTTCTTCCTCCTTTAATCCCGCCATTCCAGTGCCTTCTAGTTAGCATTAACCTCAACAAAAATAGATAAAGGCTTTTCATATCCCGAACCAACCTTGCATCCCTGGGATGAAGCCTACTTGATTGTGGTGAATGATGGTTTTGATGTGTCCTTGGATTCAGTTTGCAAGACATCTATTGAATCTTTATGCATTGATATTTATAAGTGAGATTGGTCTGAAGTTCTCATTTTTGGTTGGGTCCTTGTGTTGTTTTGGTATCAGAGTAATTGTGGCTTCATAGAATGAATTAGATAATGCTCCTTCTATTTCTAATTTATGTAATAGTTTTGAAGGTTAAGTTGAATTCTGCACTAATTCCATCTGGCCCTGGGCTATTTTTGTTTGAGAGTTTTTTAATGACTTAGTCTATTTCCTTATTGCCAGTTTACATAGTTTACTGGTTCTTGATTTAACTTTGGTATGTGGTATTTGTTTAGAATCCAACCACTTCATCTAGACTTTCTAGTTTTGTTCAGTATAGGCTTTTGTAGTAGGATTTGATGATTTTTTAAATTTCCTTCATTTCTATTATTAGGTCTCTGTTTTCATTTCTGATTCTATTAATTTGGATGCTGCCTTGGGTCCTTTAGTTAGTTTGGCTAGTGGTTAATCTATCTTGTTGATTCTGTCCAAGACCTCTACCATTCTCCTGAGAAGAACCTGTAGCTGTGAATTTTTCCACTATGTGAAGGGTACTTTAATTTGTTTTCTAGTATCTCTATATGCTTCATAAGTAGATCACACAGTATTTTATTTTACTAGAGAATAGTAATTATTATTTCCTTTATTATTGTTGAAATTTTACTATTGGTGTGATGAACTACCAGTACCAAAAGTAAGTTTTGGAGGAAATAATTAATTTTTCTTGAACTTCTGAATTGTTGTGCATCACTGACAGAAAGAAGGACAGGAAGTGAAGCAGGGCATGGCCTTGGATTAGCTAATGCTGTGGTCTTTTTCGAGTGCTGCTTACTCAACTGCCTTTCATGCTTTCCTCAAACTGCTTTCTCTTAGAATCCAGGAACAACAGCCCATGATGGGCTGGTCTCTCCCCCATTCATAATTAATTTTAAAACTGCCCCGAGCCTTTCCTACAAACCCAGTCTTATGGAGGCATTTTCTTAATTGATGTTCCCTCCTCTCTGATGACTTTAATTTCTTTGATATTGAAATAAAACTATCCATCACAGTAATCTTTATTGTTATCAATTCCTGAACTCTGCCTGTGAGTTATCCCACCTCCTCACTGTGTTGACACAATTATTTAGATACCATATTACAGAATTAATGTGCCTCAGGCACCTATAGAGGTAGAGAGACAAAGTGAGAGCAAGTGAGAGAGAAAGAGAGAGAGAGAGAGAGAGAGAGAGAGAGAGAGAGAGAGAGAGAGAGATACAGAGACAGAGACAGAGACAGAGACAGACAGAGACAGAGAGAGCACTTAGAATGACCTAAAAATAATCCAATCATCCCCATTTTATTTTCAGATAAAATATTATAGGCTTATTTGAAACTTATTTCTCACCTTGAGTATGCACTCCACAAAGTGTTTAGTTTTTTTACATTGTAGTTTACAAACATACAAAATAGAAGTATTCTTAATTATTAAGCAAGGAAGTCTATATAAAAACACATATGTTCTGCTTAAAGGCATACTTGCAAGTAAACCATTGTACAAATTATTGCACATCTATAACCAGAGTGCATAACAGACTGGCTAAAGAATTTTTGAAATTTTTAGGGAAATGGATGGATCTGGAGAATATCATCCTGAGTGAGGTAACCCAATCACAAAAGAACAAACATGGTATGCACTCTCTGATAAGTGGTTATTAGCCCAGAAGTTTGGAATACAGGAAGAACAACCTACAAACCACAAGAAACTCAAGAAGACTGAAGACCAAAAGGTGGACATTTCATTCCTTCTTAAAAGGGGAACCAAATACCCATGGAAGGAGTTGCAGAGATTAACTATGGAGCAGAGACTGAAGGAAGGGCAAGCCAGACTAAATATAGCTATCTCCTGAGAGGCTCTAACAGTACCTGACTAATACAGATGTAGAGGCTCACAGCCATGCATTGAACTGAGTACACGGTCCCCAATGAAGGAGGTAGAGAAAGGACCTATGGAGCTGAGGGGTTTGCAGCCCCTTATGACGAACAACAATATAAACTAACTAGCACCCTCAGAGCTCCCAGGATCTCAACCACCAACCAAGGACTGCACATGGTGGGTCTGATTGTTCTGGCAGCATGTGTATAGTAGACGATTGCAAATTCCATTATCAATAGGAGGAGAAGAGCTCGGCCCTGTGAAGGTTCTGTGCCCCAGTGTAGGGGAATGCCAGGGCCAATAAGTGGGAGAGGGTGGGGTGGCAAGCATGGGGAGGGGGGAGGCAACAGGTGTTTATTCTTGTTGTTTTTGTTTGTTTCTTTGTTTTTTGGAGGGGAAACTGGGAAAGGAGAAATTTACATGTAAATAAAGAAAATATCTAATAAATTTTTTTACAGGAATTAACTAGACTTATTTACCTTACTTACATCATAAATATAGATTAGAACACAAAAATAGATTTTCTTTGTCAAAATATGCAACAATTGGACCACTTTGGTTCCCTCATTTGGTACCTTTACAATCCTGACTCACCAACCACCATCATTTAGGCTATTGGAACATGTTCTTTACCCTAAATGCTTCCTTTTCCTCTGACATAATAATAGCTTTTTTAGAAGACAAAGAGCATTCGAGGTGATCTTTACATCATTGAAACACAATTCAAAGTCAGGCAGTGGTGGTGCACGTCTTTAATCCCAGCACTCTGGAGGCAGAGGCAGGTGGATTTCTGAGTTCAAGGATATCCTGGTCTACAGACTGAGTTCCAGGGCAGCCAGTACTATACAGAGAAACCCTGTCTCGAAAAACCAAAAAAAAAAATAAAATAAAAAAATAAAAATAAAACACAATTCAAGGGAATTCTGGTCTTCCCTCCCTCCAGCTCACTGATTTAACGTATATCCTAATATCCACAAACTTCATGTCACCCCTTGGCCTTCTTTAAATCCAGATATATTCACGTTGGATTTGGTATTGGAATGATAGAAGATCCAGTATCAGATCCTATCTGTTCTGTGATTTTTTTCTTCTTTCTTTTTATTTGTTTGCTTTTAGAGTTTTGTTTTATTTTGTCTCTTGGACTCTTCCTTTCTCCTGATTATCCATTCACAAGCTGACTTGCTGAGAACTTGACCATGATTGTAGTGCTTCCCAGGTGATCTCCACACATGTGAAGACAATGTGGAAGGTTTAAAAGAAATGGTGAACTCCCTCCTGGCAGTGTGGGTCCTATCCACTATGTGGGATTTAAAAGTGCATCATCATGTGTAAGGCATGGTGGTCAAACCTGGAAAATGCCCTGATATACTTCTCTCACTGGAAGTGCAGGTGCCCTGTGTGTTTGTGATAGTACCTGGTCAGTTCATCTGAGCAGGTGAATCCCAGTCATATTGGTAAGGTTTCTTGCCTGTATGAGTTTGCAAGTGAGAACTCTTTATATAGGTTTTTAGATGAGAACTCTTCATATAGGTTTTGCCACAGCCTGCATAGTAACTGGTATGGGGCTAGGACCTTCTGCTATTTGGCTTGGGCTCCTCTGGAAGGCAGAAATCCAGTTACATGAGCTCTTGATAATCATCCCCATTTTTTGTGCTTGTTTTCAGAACATCAGCTTTAGAATATTCTATATTATTGTGTGTGTGTGTGTGTGTGTGTGTGTATGCATGCATGAGAGAGAGAGAAAGAGAGAGAGAGAGACAGAGTAATGCCTGTGAGTCATAATTGAAACAAATGGCTGAAAAAATAATGTTCAGAGTCCAGTGTTACCACTCTGTTGGTGTTGCACCTATTCTCTGTCCAATCACATTAGGGCTGTGACAGGCCTGTGATTGGACAGGAATAAGGAGGCAGAGTGAGAAGTTGAGGAAGAGAGGTCAGAGAGCCATAGAGTGGGAGAAAAATGGTCATCATCATGGAGGAAGAAAAAGATGACAATTCGACCAAGCATGGTTATAACAGCCAGAGGTAGCTAAGATTTTTAAAAGGTTAGAATAATTGGCTTAAAACATTGTCCTTATCATTTTACTCTGAAATTATTGTATTGGCATTTTATAAATTGCAATCTTATTGGTATATAAACCTGATTTTATTAAGCCTTTAGAGTCATATTTTTAAGAGCTGAGTAATACTAGTTACCTATGTAACTAGGTGCTAAATGACTGGTTGTTAGGTGTGCATTGCATGTAAGGAAGATGATCTTGCTAGATGAGAGAAAATAGGAAGAGCACACCAGGACATAGTGATGTGGCCTGCTGGAAACAGTAGGCCAAGAGAATTTGCGGGGTGTGTTTCTTTTTAATTTTTCCCACAACATGTTTGTCTATGGCCTGCATTTAAAGAATTTACAATAGTTTAAAGATATGATGTCTTCACTATCTACTAGGATAGCGGGTTGGATCTGAGTCCCTCCTGTTCTCTCAAAACAAATGGTGGTTTACAATGCATACAAAACTTGGTCTACACACCACATGTAGAAAATTAACTGAAGGTGGCCTAAATGAAAAAAATAGTCTGTGCTCACCATGTCCCTGAATTCTAGCCAAGTGAAAAATTCTTTCTATAGAAAGAATAATATGTATAAGTTGAGGAAATTGAGCCTCACAACACAAAGTCAGAGCTTTTATCATAATACTCTGTAAAGTGTGAAACCAAAGAGACAATGTATGATAGGAATTACTATATCTGAAATTTAGCATGATGGCAGCATATATGTTTTCATAGAAGAATATGATTATTTTTGATATACAGAGAAATATGTCTGAATTACCCATCTTTTGAGAAAGCATAACTCACTTGATAGTGATCATTCCTGTTACTATAACAAAATATCAGAGTGTATATAGTTTATAAAGAAAAGCATTTAAACCAAAAATTTTTATTCTGGTTATACATAGTCAGACTTTGTCATTTTCTCTTCCATGTTTAGAATTTCTTCATTATATGATATTTCATAGATTGTGCCATGAGTTTGAGTAACTATACATGTATAATTCTTTAAATTCTTTTATATTTCTTGACATTATTTAATTTTGTAGAAAAAAAATGTATCAGTGTTCTATCATGGGATAGCTGCAGTTAGTTAGAAAGACTGAATTATTGAGATTAGGCTAATTTTCCACACTTCACATAATCCACCACTTTCAAAACTAGATCTTCATAGTCTAACAAATGCTCATGTGACTCTTTAAGATTCTATGACCTGACAAGATCACAGAGTCAGCTTGATTCTGAGGAGTTCTGACACAACGAGGATCACAGGAAGGACAGGCTCCAGTCAGATTTAGCAAGGGCGGGTAGCACTAGAGTTAACCAGATGGCAGGGAGCAAGCGTAAGAAAAGAAACAACACAAACCAAGATCACATCATCAGAACCCAATTCTCCTATCAGAGCAAGCCCAGACACACCATTACACCGGAAATGCAAGATTCAGATCTAAAATCATTTATCATGATGATGATAGAGGACCTTAAGAAGGACATAAATAGCACCCTCAAAGAAATACAGGAGAACACAGGTAAAGAGCTAGAAGCTCTTAAAGAGGAAATACAAAAATCCCTTAAAGAACTATAGGAAAACAATCAAACAGGTGAAGGAAATGAGCGAAACTATCCAGAATCTAAAAATGGAAATAGAAACAATAAAGAAATCAGAAAGAGAGACAACCCTGGAGATACAAAACCTAAGAAAGAAATCAGGAGCCATAGATGCAAGCCTCAACAACAGAATGAAAGAGATAGAAGAGAGAATCTCAGGGGCAGAAGACACCTTAGAAAACATTGACACAACAGTCAAAGAAAATGTAAAAAGTAAAAAGCTCCTAACACAAAATATCCAGGAAATCCAGGA
>NW_022196903.1:63085231-63085572 GCF_008632895.1 Mastomys coucha | reverse complement strand
TTCCACCTTTTACAACAAAAACAACAGGACCTGACAATTACTTTTTCTTAATATATTAATTTGAAAATTAATATTACTAACATATCCCAAACGATTGAAATCCAATAATATGAGGAATTGGAAATTTGTTCATTGTCATCCAATGCTCTCTCTTTTTTAGTAATTAGAGAAATAGGTCCAACATTATACAATCTATATACACTGTCAGCTTGTTTGTGACAGTGTCTGGCTGTGTACAACATAAGGGTCTTGAAATATTGCTTCTCCTATCTGAGCCTCTCTATTAGTAGGATTGTTTATTTCATGTTTTTACACTATACTATGGTTTTCAGAACAGCTTA
>NW_022196903.1:63057931-63084582 GCF_008632895.1 Mastomys coucha | reverse complement strand
GAGCATCTACATAAGACTGTTAAATTGATTGTTGTTTTATATCAAACAACTTTTATAATACTTATTTTGGTCGTTATAATAATTTATAAATTTTAAGGAATATGACAAAAAAGATATTGTAGGTATTGAAGGGGAGATCTATTGGAGGAGCAGTGGTACAAAAGGGGAACAAGAATGTGGTTCAATTCTATTTACTTAAAATATGTTTTAAAATGTTAACAAATTCAGATAAATTGAAATCATATACCTTTTCTTGTTATGCAATAAAAGTTAAAAAAAATAAAAAAATAAAAATAGAAAAAAAATTAAGATCAAAAGGAATATGAGAAAAAAGATATTGTAGGTATTGAAGGGGGGTCTCTGGGAGGAGCAGTGGTACAAAAGGGAAACAAGAATGTGATTCAATTATATTTAATTAAAATATATTTTTAAATGTTAACAAATTCAGATAAATTGAAATAATGTAACTTTTCTCATCATAATGCAATAAAAGTTTTTTTTTTTAAAGATTCTATGTTCTATGTCATATCCTACCACAACTAAATTTTCCCCGGCTTCAAGGACAACACAGTTTTCGATGGATGAGTATGAGACAGAGGATATCAAAAAAGAGGAAGGGACAGATACAGAGTAATGAAAATCAAAGATGTACATTTAGTGGGTTCAGCCAGAATATAGTGAGTGAGATGTATCCACATACATTTTATTATATTTAATGTTCATGGTGTGCTGACAGAAGTCCTGGAGCAAGGGTTAAGGCAAGCAGTTGGTTTTTCTGGAGTTAGCCCACTATTTTACATGGTAGCCAGGGGTGTACTCTGAGAGGCATCAACCCCAGAGATTTTGCCTCAGGACTGATTCACATTGTTGATATAAATTTTCTGCCATTGTTAGATAGCCTAATGACTCCTGGGCATCATCCCAGCCTAATCTGCATATTTCCTGCAAATCAGTTTGAAGATATACTTTCACACATAATAAAGCTGTTTAGATGACTTAATGACTTTATGAAAACCTTGATTTGATTCAGATAATTTTATGAAGAAAGTTTAAGGAGGTGGTTTTAGTTGTTTTATCAGAAAGATATTATAAGTTAGAATCAAAAATATAATGTGCCCCTCCTCATATAATAGTAAGTAAAGGCTGCATAATAAGGAATACACTGAGATGTCATAAATTGCACTGTAGGGCAGTGGTCTGTTCAGGCAACCTGGGCCTAATTGAGTAATAGGCCTGGAACCTCAAAGCCCCAGTGGGAGATAGTTTCTGCCTGCAAGGGACGGAAGTCATTCGGCCATGACTCCTGGGTCCTTGGCTCCTGTTTCAGTCTCAACCTCTCACAGCTCCCACAGGAGATGTGTCCTCTGTCACATAGACAATGCCCCAGGCTCCCAGCATTCTAGCTGGCCCCTATCCCCAGTCATCTGTCTACAGCCAGATAGCCCTGCCTCCCACACTATAAGGGGAAGTTTGCCCCCTCCTCTCTCACTTGCTTTCTTGACTTTTGTTCTTTCTCTTGTCTTCTTCATCTCTCTTGTTCTTCTATCTTGCTCTCTGTCCTCTCTTTTGCTCTTTGTCATCTCTCTTGCATTTTGTCCTCTCTCTCTTGCCGCCTTCTCTCACCCTCCTCTTTTCTTGCTCTACCCCCTCTCTTCTTCTCTTCTCCTTTCTTTCTTCTCCTTTCTCTCTCTCTTTCCATGGTCATGACCTGCTTATTTTCTCTTTCCTATATTAAAATATCTCACAATTATGCACTGCGTCCTTTTAACTAACATGCTGCACAGCCTAGTCCTAGGCAGCAGAGAGATCCAGGCATCAGCAGAAAGAACCAAGGTCCACATTGCACTAATAAAAGAAATATGCTTAAGACATATTTTTGATCAAGAAAAACCATTCATTCTAAGTCAAGTCCAAGGATGAAGCCAAAGGTAGTCACCATAGAAAGGCCATTTGAAACTCTTGTTTTGATATTATAATGAGAAATGAGATTACAGTATGAAACGTTGCTTCGCATTTACTATCAACATCCATGTATAACTCTCTTTGTGAAACATTTTATCTGTGAGATAAATTTATACAGGAATTTTGTCTAAGAAGGTATAAGCAGGTTGAGAGGAAAAAATTAAGTGAGGCTGTTGAGACTCTGCTCAATCTACCAAATATGTGCACATGTAAATATGTACATATATACACACATACACAAATACACATATGCACACATGTATATAGTCTGTTTGACTATGTGTATATATATATATGTATATCCTGATGTATGTAACTATGCATGTACACTTGTGAGATAGATAAAGCAGGTGGTTGGGTCCAGCTGAATATGTACATTTGTATGTGTGTGTGTGTGTGTGTGTGTGTGTGTGTGTGTGTGTGTGTGTATGATTTCTCTTCCTCTTTTTTATATATTTTTCTGGTCTGTGAAGAGTTAAGTTAAATCATATAGAGCCCATATAATTACATTTCTTTCCCTAATCACTTACTGCTATCACTAGAAGTCAATTGCCAGAATCCACCAGTTCTGTGCCCCAGAAAAGTAAGTGTTTGAAAAGCCAGAGGTCATGAGCATCCTGGTATACCTATTTGTGCCCTACCTCAGCACTTGAATGTCTGGGCAGGACCCTGGTACTGGGTGATCAAGACCATGTTTGTGATCCAGATTTTTCATTTCATTATGAATCATTAATTCTTGTCCTATTGTGCCTGAGCTTGTACTCTATCTCACACCAAAAATATCAGTGAAATAGAGCAAAGAGGAAAGTAGCTTGCAATTAATAGTTTTGGCATGCATGGATTAAAAAAAAATCTTGGGAATTTTTTGGAAATTCTGGGGTGGGGTTATTCTGATCATGCTGTGTTTTAGGTGGAAGATTACCCATGAGAGTGTGCAATGACACTATTGTTAAGCACAGTGTAGAGGCTATTCCTGGTTGTCAACTCAACTATATCTTGAATGAACTACAATCCAGAATTGGAGGGATCACCTGTGGTCCTAATCTGGAGGCTGAGAGATACAAATTTCTGACCTGGATCTTGGCATGAAGATCTTGACTCATAGTGGCTATGAATCCTAGAAGATTAATACAGGATGATCTCTGAGTTCAAGGTAAAGGTGGGGTGGCACACACCTTTAATCTAGGCCACACCTTTTGCTGGAGACCTATATAAGGACATTGGAAGAAGGAAGGTTCGTTCTTTTCTTTGCCTGCTTGCCTTGTAGGACTGAGCAACTGCTAGATCCTTAGACTTCCATTCACAGCTGCTGCTTACAATTGTTGGGAGTTGGACTACAGACTGTAAGTCATCAATAAATTCCTTTATTATATAGAGACTACCATAAGTTCTGTGACTCTAGAGAACCCTGACTAATACACACACTAACATGCTTTCCTAGAACAAATGATTGTTGATGATTTTTTTCTATTTTAATTGAGAAATTGGTTTTCATACAGTATATTCTGATCACAGCTTCTCTTTGCTTAACTCCTCCCAGATCCTTCTTGTTTCCACATCCTCTCCACTCTGAATATTTTTCTTTTGCAATCTCTATGGAAAAGAAACAAAGAGACAAATAAGAAAACAATAGCAACAAACAACAAAAATAAGAGAAATCAGAATGAACAGTTACACATACAATACCCCCAAATCACAAAATCAGAAACAGTATTATACAGACATAAGACCAGTAGTGCAAAATACCTGAATATATTATAGTCTGTTACCTAGATGTAACATGAGTTTGAAAGCTGTTTCTCATATTGTAGTTAAGCAAATTATTAAGCTGTCACAGGACAAAATATTGATAATGTCTTCTAGTTTTTAATTGAAAAATAATTTTCGTGTAATATATTCTGATTATGGATTTTCCTCAAAAACTTCTTTCCAGGTATATCCCACCTCCTCACTCACCCAAATCTATGTCCTTTCTTTCTATCTTTTACTTTTTCAAAAGCAAATAGGAAAACAAAAAATAAAAAAATGAAAAAATAACAGACATAGACATACACACACAGACAGACACAGACACACAAAGTATAAAAACACTAGAATTAAATACATAATAAACAAACAAAAGACAAGTAAGACAAAGATGCCTAAACAAGGCGCATGAGACAAAAAAATAAGCAAAATGGGAAAGTTCCTGTTAATGACCACATGTGCTGGCCAATCGTGTACTTCTGATACTTTCCTGTTAATCTAGATTTGGGGTCTGCATCTTCCATTTGCCTTAGACGCAGTGATATACCTGCCTTCAGTTGTCAGTACTGCATTATCCTATTTTCTCTCATGAGCTTCTCTCATTGAGTAATTCTATTAAAAACCATGTAAGAAAATAATAGATTACTGATCAACATTATTCCAGAAGTCAACAACAGTATTTAAAAAAATATGAATCTCATTAGAAATTTCAATTAAGGGTCTTCCTTCACAAAATAAGAAATATAGACAGGTTTAAACATTTATACATATTAATTCCATTTATCTTTTTATTTGTGACTTCATGGAGAATCTTGATTGTTGACAATACTACCTATTTTCAAGGGCCCTTATCAGACAGTACTTAATATATCTTTATTATTCTAGAATGTACTAAATCTGGGGACTTTGTATCTATCAATTGAAGACAGAAGAGGATAATTTAAAGTCCCTAACCATCTGCTATATTAACATTTTTAAATGCAAACTTTTAAGATCTGATGCTTATTATTTAAAAAATTGGGAAAATCCTATTCTCAGGAAAAAAAATAATTATTTCTCAGTGGAATCCTGTGTGAAAGGCAAAGTTTAACCTTCCAGACTTTACTGTGTATTTCCCACTAATTGCTTTTATCTATGTGACTCCAATACACATATACAATAGATAATCAGCATTATGCATTTTTGCTGTAGAATTCACATGATTCCATATTGTGTAGAGAGGTTCTCTTGTGTACTGTATTATTTTTTGCAATATAATTTTTGAAAATAATATTTTGTACAATATAATATTATTGATAGGTTTATATCACTTGCCAACAAAAAATATGGCCTATAAAGTTAGAATAGAATTAAAAGTTGGATATTCAGTTGGCAGAAATGATTCTGGGATAATGTCAGGCCCAGGGATTGGGAGAGTCACTCTTCAATGTAAGGAAGAACAAACACAAGAGAGCTGAGCAGGTGTGAGTAGCCACATGGGAGAACTTAGATTAGAATAAATGGAATAATAAATTATGAGATATATATATATATATATATATATATATATATATATATATATATATATATGAGGAATATGGTTAAAAAGCAATTAACAACTTTGTGCTAATTGTTCCCACTCTATCTTTTGTATGTAGTTACATTATTTCCCACACCTCTTTGTAAACTTCTTCATATCTGCACACATAGAGTGATCCAGACTAAACAGATGCCTTAGGTCTGGTCAACTCAGTCTCCCTTTATCTGTAATAGTCTGCATGCTTTCCTTCATTTCAGATACTGGTGGTTCTGAAGAATACATACCACTTTAGACACAAAACTGCAAATTAAAAGACATAAAGAATATACAGGCAAGAAGATAGAGTTCTACCCCACAGCACTAGCAGGAATACATGCTGTCTATTAGACATTACTTGAAATTAATTTTTGAGTCAAGACTTGTCCAAAGTCAGAGGCATAGCATATAAGGCGCATGACTTCAGGTCATCTAATCCCTTTGAAATGTTGATTTTGATCATTGGTTTACAAACTATCTACCAACATTTTCTGTTGCAGAATTACCTTTTCCCTTTATATGAACAAGAGTTTATGTAAAAGTCCTTAAAACATACCTTTTATTATATTTTTATTACTGTTTAAAATATTAGTCTAAATCAAAGATGCCTATATTTAGGAAAGTATTATTCTATGCTAATTATTGTGTTATTCAAACTCTTCAGGTTTCCAAAATCAGCTTTCATTTATGATCTTCTGATCGCTTAAGTCTTGAAGAATTTCTTAGTTGATAATTCTCAATTTAGAAATTTATATGCCTGAAAAGATGAGTAGTTTATCTTTAATTTGTAGAACTTAGAATTTGGGGGTAATTAGATAAGGCATTCTATTTCTACAAATGGAAATTTTCAGTGCTGTGATTCTAGCCACACAAATTCACACAGATTTGTATGTTTATATTTCTAGTCAAAATGTTGTGTTAAAATATTACATACATCTAAACCTATTTCAAACACTTCTAGTTTATACAATTTCTTTCAAATGCCATTTCTAACATTGATATCAAGGTTCTTATTTTCATTCATTCCTTAATTCATAAAATCATTCATTTACTCATTAGATTAGTCCCATGTTTAAATTTATCACAATTTATTAATATATTCTAAGTATTTTCATTACTACACATACAGATTTTCCCTCTTATTCTGCTTTTGTGGCATGGCTCACATAGTTTCAGAGTAACTCATATATAGAGAGAAACTACCTATGATAATTATATCCCCTTTCCATTTCTCTTGCTCTAACAGTCTCAGCCCAAAGTAACAATACTCTTAATTTGGAAGGACTCACCCTGAATTTTATTCTGGCTATAACTCTCTGTGAAGAGTTTCTACCATTACTGATGAATATTTCTTTATTAACACTCATTATGTTCCACTGTCCTAAACAGATACATTGAGAAGTATGTTTTCTAGAATAAATCAACAATGCATTTGTGAGAAAGCTATACAAGTTTAGATGACATAGCAGATTCTAGGCATGAATGAACACATTACCAAGAGGGCTTCCATTTCTGTAGAAAATGACTTGCTTTACTCACCAATGAAGAATAGTAATAATCTGTATAATCTAGTAATACTAGGCAAAGTTACAGGTAATTTTAAGCAGAGATGTGAAGGAGATCCAGTTTCCTCACTTGAGAATAGAGTAAATCCTAACTTTGACTACTCCCAATAAATGAAATCCTAAATAGACTAAGGCAAAAGGGATCAGGACAGGGAAGATGTATTGAAGGTGACGCCTGATTCCTGAGCACAGGAAATTAGCCACATGAGAAAATGTAAATTAAAATAAATGGGTTAACTTATGATTCTAGTAAACAAAGTGTCTAGCTATATATGGCCAAGTTATATGTAAAATACATTTTGACTCTGAGTCTTATTTCTGGGAGCATGGGACTAGGAGGCAGACCCAGGCATAACTTTTTTTTTACTATTTGATAATCAGCCTCCATCAATTGCAAGTCAGGATCGCTTAGACAATAATGGAAAAACTGATTTGAATTGGTTATTATAGTGCCCCGGTGACTCTCTACAGCATCTAATTAATCAGGTGTCCAGATTAGATCCTGGGAACCCTGACATGTTCAGTGGCAGTGGGTCAGGCAGAGATTTTACATTCAAATTCAGTAGAGTGGAGGCTGAGGATTTGGGGGTTTATTACTGCATGAAAGCAGCACATGATCCTCCCACAGTGACACATACTAACAAAAACATCCTCACTTGAGGCAGTGCACCTACCAATGTGCTGCCTTACTTGAGAGGAGTAGAATATTACTATTTTATATCTGTGTGATTGGGAGGGGGTGGGGAATTGAGCAATTGTTTGCAATGAGATCTATGACTGGGCTCATCTAGCTGGATGAATGGATTGACTAGACCTCAAATTCCATTAGTTTCTAATTTTTCTAGCAGGAACAACCATGTTATTGCCTCCATGTCAGCAGAAATTAATCTCATTAATCTAGTATATTCTTAAAATTTAATCATTTAGTATTTTGAATTAATCTCTTGATCTTCATCACATTGGTAATGTATGTGCTTTTATTGAAGTTTTCATTTAACTTTTAAAATGCTTAGATGTCTATCTACATTATCTTTTATCTTCCTAAGTACCCTTATAATGTTATTTGGAATATCTTCTAAAAGAATTGTGTAGATGGGTTAGAGGCCTTTGATCCTTTGAAGGCTTGATGCCCCAGTGTAGGGGAATGACAGGACAGGGAAATGGAAGTGGAAGTGTTAGTGAGCAGGGAGAGTAGGGATGGGATATGGGTTTTTCATAGGGGAATCAAGGAAAGGGGATAACATTTTACATGTAAATAAAGAAAATATCTAATAAAAATAAGAAATGGTGCTGTCTTGACTGGCGATTAGCATGTAGAAGAACGATAATAGATCCATTCCTATCTCCTTGTACAAAACTCAAGTCCAAGTTGATCAAGGACCTCCACATAAAAGAAGATACACTCAGACTAATAGAAAAGAATGTGGGGAAGAGCATCGAACACATAGGCACAGGGTAAAACTCCCTGAACACAACACCAATAGCTTATGCTCTAAGATCAAGAATCAACAAACGGGACTTCATAAAATTACAAAGCTCCTGTAAGGCAAAAGACACTGTCAATAGAACAAAATGGCAACCAACAAATTGGGAAAAGATCTTTACCAATCCTAAATCTGATAGAGGGCTAATATCCAATATATACAAAAAAAAAAAACCAAGAAGTTAGACTCCAGAGAAACAAATAACCCTATCAAAAATGGGGTACAGAGAATTCTCAACTGAGGAATAGTTATAAGCTGAGAAGAACCTAAAGAAATGTTCAACATCCTTAGTAATCAGGGAAATGTAAATCAAAACAACCCTGAGATTCCAACTCACACCAGTCAGAATGGCTAGGATAAAAAACTTAGGTGACAGCAGATGTTGGTGAGGTTGTGGAGAAAGAGGAACACTCCTTCGTTGCTGGTGGAATTGCAAGCTGGTACAACCACTTTGAAAATTAGTTTGGCAGTTCCTCCAGAAATTGGACATATTACTACCAGAGGACCCAGCTATACCACTCCTGGGCATATACCCAGAAGATGTTCCAACATGTAATAAGGACTTATGCTCCACTATGTTCATAGCAGCCTTATTTATAATAGCCAGAAACTAGAAACAGCCCAGATGTCCCTCAACAGAGGAATGGATACAGAAATTGTGGTACATCTACACACAGCTATTAAAAACAATGAATTTATGAAATTCTTGGGGAAATGGATGGACCTGGAGAATATCATCCTGAGTGAGGTAACCCATTCACAAAAGAACACACATGGTATGCATTCTCTGATAAGTGGGTATTAGCCTAGAAGATCAGAATACACAAAGTACAAACCCCAAGCCATAATAAACTCAAGAAGAAGAAAGACCAAAGTGAGGATACTTAGTTCCTTCTTAAAAGGGGGAACAAAATACCTATGGAAGGAGTTGTAGAGACTAACTGTGGAGCAGAGACTAAAAGACAGGCAATTCAGAAACTGCTCTTCTTGGGAACCCTTCCCATATTCAATCATCAAATCTAGGCACTATTGTGGATGCTAATAAGTACTGGATGACAGGAGCCTGAGATAGCTGTCTCATGAGAGGCTCTGATAGTACCCAACTAATACAGAAGAAGAGGCTCACAGCTCTCATTTAGACTGAGTACATGGTCCCCAATGAAGGAGCTAGAGAAAGGACCCAAGGAGCTGAAGGGTTTACAGCCCCTTAGGAGGAATATCAATATGGACTAATTAGTAACCTCAGAACTCCCATAGACTAAAACTCCAACCTAAGATTACACAAGGGGGACTCATGGCTCCCGTAGCATGTGTATAGCAGAGGATGGCCAAGCCAGTTATCAATGGGAGGAGAGGACCTTGGCCCTGTGAAGGTTCTATGCCCCAATGTAGGGGAATTCCAGGGCCAGTAAGCAGGAGGGGGTGGGATGGTGAGCAGGGAGAGAACTGAGGGAAAAGGGGATTGTTTAATTTTTTGGTTATTTTTTTCTTATTTTCTCTTTCTTTCTTTTTTTTCTTTCTTACTTTCTTTCTTTCTTTCTTTCTTTCTTTCTTAATTTTACTGATTTTGAATCTTTCTTAAGTCTTTATATTGATATTTCTGAATCTGACAGAATAATTGGCTCTATACATTTTATTGACAGATTTTGTAGTGAAAGGCTTACTCCTATCGGTTGGACTTGGCTCAGGTTGTATATACTTTTGCAGTATGTATAATTCTTTAATTGTTATCAATGTTAACAAAACCTGCAAGTGTACCAGTGGCCTAAGCTTTGGTATTTGGGTTCTTATCTACCTACTGAGAACTACTTCTAATAAATCTGTTTCTGTATAGTTATGTGTAATTTAGGCTAGTGGCAATATATAAGAGGGCACAGAATTTTGTAAGTAGGTCTTTCACCGTTTGCTCAGTCTCTGCATGACCTGGGTTCTTCAGTGTCTTCAGTTGTGCATGAAAGTACATGTGTATATGACTCTTTGTTGAATAAGAGCTTAATATGCACTAAGTGCCTTCTGTGAAGAAGTGAAATAGTGAGAATTTGCAGGTGATCCTTACAGTGACTTTGAGGGAAGATTTACTAGTAACAAAGAGTTCTGGATCATGTGTAAGTCATAATAAATCAAATATGTAGTTGTTCAATTAATCCTTTATTAAATGAATAAGAAAGAGTTCATCTAAAACCTAATGAACACAGATGAAAAACATGGAAAAGGAGAGAAGCATAAGTCATTATTTTGTTCTGAATACTGACAATTATAACCAACACCAGGTCATCTGCATAACAGAAAGAAAAACTGACAGTACATTGATAGAGACAGGATTTCAACTTCAGCACTTGGATTTTTCTGTGGACTAGGAGAAAACAGAACCTGTACATTTCATTAAGTATCTTTCAACAAATCAGTCAATTTAGTAAATTTGTATGAAAGACAATAGTTACTTATGTATATGCATATGTTCACACTTTTATTATCAGTAGAATAGAATATAATGACAATATTTCAGGATATACAGTAAGATAATTGTTTCCATACAATAAAAGAGGGGCTATCACGTTCATCAACTGATCATCAAGAAACAAAATGAGAACAAATGAACATTACTGATCAAAATGTATAAACAGATATTTGCAGAATATTCCATATGCTAGTTTCAGAACTTACTTAAGTCATATTAATAAAAGTGACTGTCTATAATGTTAGTTATGTTATGCCACATGATATTATTAAAATAAAAATATAATTGTATTTATATCTTCTGTATTCACTAAACAATCAAGATAGATATTCATTGAAGAAATTCATACAGTATAAAAATGATTCACTCTTGAATAGTTGTGTACCAGATAATTTTAAAAGGACATTTAAATTTTTCTTTAAAAAATTAAAAATGTATAGAAAAATATCATTTTCATATAGTTCTAGTTTAGCATATCATGAATGTCCTATTTACACACAGATTCCTGTGGAATCTTTCCTTGATTATAGTAGATATGAAAGACTGGATCAGTATTTGGAAAACTGTATCAGTTTCATAAGCTTGCTGTTTATTGTTATGAGTCCGATGTGTAGATTTAGTTTTGAGTTTATTTGTTTATATATTGTATTTTTGTTTTGTCATATTCACTTTAATTTTCTCCATTAAAATATTTTCTTAAAATAAAAAAGCTACTTTATTGATAGATATCTGACATAAGAGTATCTCTCAAGTATTTGATATAAACATTTGATAAATGTGATACCATCACTAGAGTCACTGATGTGAGTCAATTCCTCAGATCCAAAGGTTCTATTCCACTCTATCTACTAATTTCATTTACAGATACCTGAACATTCATTTCATAGACAGACACAATATCATTTCCTTTCTACTTAGAAATACTCATTTCAGGTTATAAGGATACATTTGTGTATTTTTATACTTTACAGTATCATGGTATTAGACAGTAGGGATGAATGAATTCTATACAACAAAGATTACATAATGTAAAAATAATACCCAAATTGGGCAGGGGCTGGAGATAGGCTCAGTAGTTAAAAGCACATGTTCATTCCTCAGAACCTGTGTTAGAATGTAACCACTTCCATGGAAGATCACAACCATGTGTTGTTCCATTTGCAGAGGATCTAATACAAACTATTGTTGCATATAGGTACATGCAGACAAAACATTCACACACATATAATTTTAAAATTGCCAAATATGTCTGTGTGAATGAGTCCTGGTATAGGTTACTCCTCAACTGCTCTTATAGAAGTTAACATGCTTTCATTTTTTAAAATATTCTGGCATTTGTCATTTTTGAAATTATATAGATTACTTTCCTTAATAATGAAATGTCATACGTATTTGTCAATAATAAAAATTTTCAGAAAATAAAATTCTTTGAATATTCTTTGATGTCTCTGAAATACAGAGTTAGTCATCACCGACACATAGGTTGTCCCCAGAACTATTCCATTCTCCATGTCCTGGTATTGCCAAGATCCTTTCAATCAGAGCCTGATGAATTTCTCAATTCATCTGCAGCTGTGTGTGCTTTTGACATATAATGGTTGTGTGATTTCCTTTAAATTCAAAAATGTTGGTGTGATTAGATATAGCAACTCAACTTGATATTTACCTCTAGCATAGATGGTTCAAGGAACCTAACAGGCACATTTCTATTCTCATGAAAGTGATGATTATTGTCTATTTCTAATATCCACTAACTCAACAATTTTCTTCATAGGCTACTATTGGGTTGCTACTATATAGTATTATCAGATATAAGGACACAGTGTAGGCCTAGACAACACCTATAGCTCCATCTCTGAACATGAATTTCCTGGAAAACTGCATTTCTTTGGTACTCAGAATTTGTATTAATCATGTATGACAGGATATAAAGAGGTGGAAGTAATTACCCACATCCTTTTTACACTCAGGTATACAACAGTTCATGCAAAATAAGAAGAAAACTAATGCTTATAAGTCTAATACTAAAGCTTACACTTCCATCTTAAGTATGACTGCTGCTAAGTACGACTAAACAATAATGCTTGACATGTATGACATCACAAGTTTGGGAATCCAAATAAAAACTAAGTAAAATTCAATATGTCAATTAAGATCTCCTGGTCTGAGAGCAAAGGGCATATATGTATTTAGTGTTGAATTTTGTAATGACTATATAGTGTTGAACTTCAGTATTAATACTTGACATTGTAAGCCTTTAATAAAGACTTTTCTAGACTAGAGAGATGGCTCAGGGTTTAAGAGCACTGACTGTTCTGCCAGAGGTCCTGAGTTCAATTCCCAGAAATCACATAGTGGCTCACAATAATCTGTAATAGTTGCTATTGCCTTTTCTGGTGTTTCTGATATACATAAAATAAATAAAATTATTAAAGAAATAAGGACTTTTCCCAGGCCCATAAACAGTCACTATTAAATAAATAAACTCTCTTTTGGTTATATGACTTTATAAAACTGTCTCTGACTTTACAAGATAAATTGGGTGAAATGAATTCTCCTGATTTAAATCTCTCAGAATATTATTCTTTTAGATAGTGTAACAAATTAATTGCAGTTCTGCACTACATATGGAACACCTGCCTAACATGGAATTCAAATTAGGGTGTAGGAAATCATATATGTAATACCTCTTTTTCATTTGTGATGAGATAAACTAACATTTTGATATTCAGACTTCTATGTGTCAATGTTAAGACCCATGAACTTTTGAAAGTTTATATTAGAAATGTTTGGAAGAAAAATGTCTTATTAATCTCAAATCTTAGCACCTTTTTCTCCTTAATTCTAATTAGCACTATAGTGTTATATAGTGTGAGGGTTAATAAAATATTAGATGATAAAATATCAATCAATACAGGCTCTAGAATGAGAAATGCTGATGGAAATAATACAACCATGAACGAAGACAAAGGATCTGAGTTGCACTTCTTTCCAGATGATGCTAACTATGCAAAACCTGAATTATATTGTACTCACTGCTAAATCCTGTATGTGAAGAAGCATGCAGAGATGTCTGTCAACTGCAAACACTGCATCAAGTGGCCAGAAGAAGGTGCAATAATATAGGCACAGAAGGGCAAAGTGGCCTGTTCTGACAGTCTCGGTACTTACAATATGAAGTCAGCACCACTTGCACAGATATTTCTTTTTATCTGGTGCCCCTGGCTCTTAGAATGTCCTTTCCTGTTCTGTGGCATACTTAGAATGCACAAGGGGAAAGAAAATAGGAAGATGCTGTCCTTACTACTGATCACTGGAGCATTCATCTGAATTTCAGCTAAGGTTATTGGACAAAGCAAAAAGCAGATGATGGCACATAAATATCTACTTTTCATTCAATGTATGGAAATATTGATTCATGGGAAACCTTTGGCGTTTATATCTGAAAATTAAAAAATGTAACGTATTTTCCCCTTTCTCTACTAATATGTCATGAGTGCTTTTAGTCTCAGTGGGTGACATTGTGATGACCCTGTTTCAAGCTATCTTACAGTAACTTAAGGGGGAAAAGTGACTATGCATAGCCTACCAGAGCATTGGCATAATGTGATATGGGAACACAAAACAAAACAAACAAAAACAGTTTCTGTATGTCCACATAAGTATGCTTCTCTGACCATCTTTTGGCGTCCTTAGTTTTAGTGGCACTTAAAGAAGCACCTAAAGAAGTGTTCAACATCCCTAGTCATTAGGGAAATGCAAATCAAAACAACCCTGAGATTCCACCTCACACAGTCAAAATGGCTAAGATCAAAAACTCAGGTGGCAGCAGATGCTGGCAAGGATGTGGAGAAAGAGGAATACACCTACATTCATGGTGTGATTGCAAGCTGATACAACCACTCTGGAAATCAGTTTGGCTTTTCCTATGGAAATTGGACATAGTACTACCTGAGGACCCTGCTATACCACTCCTGGGCATATACCCAGAAGATGTTCCAACATGTAATAAGGACACATGCTCCACCATGTTCATAGCAGCCTTATTTATAATAGCCAGAAACTGGAAACAAACCATATGTCCCTCAACAGAGGAATGGATACAGAAAATGTGGTACATCTATACAATGGAGTACTACTCAGCTATTAAAAACAATGAATTTATGAAATTCTTGGGGAACTGGAGGGATCTGGAGAATATCATCCTGAGTGTTGTAACTCAATCACAAAAGAGGACACATGGTATGCACTCCCTGATAAGTGAATATTAGCCCAGAAGATCAGATACACAAAGTGTAATCCACGAACCACAAGAAACTCAAGAATTAATACCATAATGTGGATACTTCATTCCTTCCTAAAAGGAGGAACAAAATACCCATGGAAGTAGTTGCAGAGATTATGGAGCAGAGACTGAAAGAAGGACAATCCAGCCTGATATAGCTGTCTCCTGAGAGGATCTGACAGTACCCAACTAATACAGAAGTAGAGGCTCATAGCCATCCATTGGACTGAGTACAGGGTCCCCAGTGAAGGAGCTAGAGAAAGGACCCAAGGAGCTGAAGGGTTTGCAGCCCCTTAGGACAGACAATATGAACTAATTAGTATCCCCAGAGCTCCCAGCGACTAAAACTCCAACCAAAGAGTACACATGGTGTGACTCATGGCTCCAGCAGCATATGTATAGCAGAGGAAGGCCAAGTAGGTCATCAATGGGAGGAGAGACCCTTGGTCCTGTGGAGGTTCTATGCCCCAGTGTAGGGGAATGACACGAAAAGTAAGCAGGAGTGGAAGGGTTGGTGAGCAGGGGAAGGGGGGAGAACAGGGGTTCATTTTAGTTTTTTAAATTTCTTTTCTTTTTTTTCTTTTTTTTTCTTTTTATTAGGGAGGTGGGGAGGGGAACCTGGGAAAGGAGATATTGTAAATAAAGAAAACATCTAATAAAAAAAGAAATAATAAAAAACTCTAACTCTCAAAAAAAGAAATGTTTTATCTATATATAGTATTTTATTATAAGCCAATTTTTCCATATTGAATTTACCTCTTCATGTCTTGTGTTCAAAGTGTATATTCTATTCATTAATTGTTTATCATCATTAACTTCTGTTGGGAATCCAAAAGCAGAAATCTGGGCCTGTGTACCAGAGTCTTTCTAGGGAGATCTGTGACCCAGCCTGTGTTCTGGTGAAGGGAAGAGAGCATCGGTAAGGAGGAGAAGTTGCTTCCACCTCTTCTGCTGCTGCAGTTGGCTTCACTCACACATCTGCCATGCTTTCCAGGTCACTCAGTTACTCCGCACTGCCCTGCACTGAGACTGGTCGGAATGAAAGGCCAACTAACCAGTGAGGAGTATGGTGGAACTTCAGGTGGCAAAAGCAGACTTCTTTCCAAGTGATAAAGCTCTTAGAACAAAAGGCTCAGACTACAGAGTATTTCTTGCACATCTTTCATTCCCAGGATAGGATTTATATACAGTTTTGAGGGTAATTCAGGGTTCAAAAGCAGACACTTCAAATTGGTTTGGACTGAAAAATTGGGGAAAACTTATTTGCATGTAGGAAGTCTTGGTGCTGCTAATATGTGACAAATATCACACACCTCTCTTGTACGGGGCTCTGGGGGATGTAACTGCATCAGGATCCAGGGGCTCACAAGGTATGTTCAAACACCTTCTGGCCCAAGCAGAAGGAAATTACCACCCACTGGATCTCTGGAGTTCCAGACCTCTTGCTTGACGGAACCAGGTTGCTTGCACAACCTACTGCCCCACACAGAAGCAATAGCCAGTATTGTATTGAAGGTCTCCACATTAAGGTAATTTTTCCTGGAATGCAGATTGGTTGTATAAGGTACATATGTAGCAGAATGAGAAGCTTGAGGACCTCCAGGCACCTTCCATCAGAAGAATCTCAGAAAACTTCATTCCCCATTCCTAGTGTCCTTTGAGGTAAAGAGAAGTAGGAAAAACAGAGGTGAGAATACAGTCCTGTTTTGTTGACCAGTTGATGTTAGAAAAACCATCTTGTGGGTATACTCCATATAAAACCATTTTCCTACTCTCAGAATTTCCACAGTTACACACACACACACACACACACACACACACACACACACACACACACACATGTATGTATATATATTTAAATCTAGGGTGGAATCCCCTCAAGATTTCCCATGTCAGTGTTTGCATGTATGCTATAGTCATTCTTCAAGTCTTCTTTAGCCAGCTTCCATTAAACCTCATGAATGAAACTTCTCTGAGGTTTCTAGGAAACATAATCTTAGAGCCAATCTCCGGTTTCTCTGGTTTTTAAATGTTTCTACCCTACTCTGCAATGAAATCTGAATTGCAGGTGTAGATATTTCGTTGCAGTTGGATCATTTGGGACTGGTTCCCACATGATACCTTAATCCTGCATTTTGATAAGTTGTCTTTTTTTTATAATGGACTCTATCTCAGTAGATCATGACTATGAGAAAGAGCAAGGAGTGTACATCGGTTTGTTTAAATGGAGAAAAAGAAGTAGTAAAAATTATGCAGTTATAATTTCAAAAATATGATTTAAAAATTTCTACATAATTTTTACATTTAATTCAAGATCAAAGAGACAAAAATTACCAATAATGAAAGAGATCCATACTTAAATGTGAAGAATCTGCATTGATTATGCACATATTCTCATTTTCACAATCTGCCATCCGTCTGCCCTCTAAGAATCCAAAAAATAGCAGCTATGCTAGGTGGAGAATCTCAGGGAGGGCTGATTGTTTTCAATTAGAGTTGAAATTATAGAGATATTCAACAGAGATATTTTGTTTCTGTTCTTCTTTTTGGGACAATACAGTGCCTGGAAGGCTGTGGAACAAAAGAGTATAAAATACAGGATGACTCTATTCTTCCTGATCTCATTTTTGATACATAGAGTTGAGTCCAAATTAAATCCATGATGGCATCTGGTTTAACTAGTTGATCCACAGGGCCTTACATTTTCACAGATAATATTAACTCATCCATTCATCCATCCTTAAATATCTTAGAATGAAGATGGTATGTAAGCTACTACAACTTGTTTATTATTTTCAATAAGATCTGTCAATAATCTCACAACAACCTGTGTCTTGCTCTCCTCTGTAGGATTCATGGTTCTTAACCTACTGATAGTACATTCGGTGGTTTAGCTGAGCAACATTTTTCATTTATAACACCACCAAGTATTATATTTTCAATGAAAACTTCATTTCAAATTTTAAGTTCTGACTATTTACTATATCATGGTATGTAATATCACTACTTTCCTTTGATTCTTAGTAATAGAAAGAAATCTATAACTCTAAGGTAGTCACATGATTACAAGATCACATCAAAGTGAGCCATCCATCTAAAACTATATTGGCTGTTCTAAAATCTGTTATATTATGACTTTCTATTAAATGACTTCATAAGTCATAAATAGTTTCTATGTTTTTAGCAAATTGTAACTTCACTGTAAAACAGAGTAGGTAGTATCTATGAATATGGACTTAATGTGCTCATAAAATCTCATAACTTTAAACATTTTTAGAGCTGTATTTAACATTTTCTCATTTATGTTTATTCATTTCATAATGACATGAATTGTGGTATATATGTGAATGTATCTGACTGTATGAACATTATTTTTCATTATATCTATAACCACTGGAAGGAAATCATTCCACTCATGGATTGTCAAAAGCATTGTTTGGTTTTGTTGTTGTTGTTGTTGTTGTTTCCTTCAACACACTACTACTTGGTACTAATCACTGTGAATATAGTTTTCCCTCTAGACTCCAAAATAGATATTACCTAATACTGTCTTCATTTTGGCCATCATAACAGTAGATGGCAGCACTATCACCAGTCTAGAGCTACAATTAGCTTAACACTATAAAATCAAAGGTTCCCAAGCTCATGATCAACTTGGCATCCAAGATCTCCAAGTGACACTCCCATTTCAATGACAATTGTCTTGGCACTGACCACACCAAGCATTATCCTATTTAATCTTGTGAAAAAACAAGCCTGCTGTCTTCAGAAGAGGGGGCCATGCCTCTCCCAGAGACTTGTGATAACAGGCTTTCCTGGCTCATCATGAAACACTTCTACTGGATATTAGTTGTAGTCATAGTGGCAAGACTTATTGGAAGACACTGAGTTAGTATGAAGGTAAGATTTGATGTTTCTGGGGCATGAAGAGATTTTTCACAAGTTAAGAGCATTTATTACTTGCATAAGACCAGGGTTCAATTGCCCTTATTAACATGACACAGCCATTCATAACTCAATTACCAGGATATGTGAATCCCTCTTTTGACTACCTTGGGTACTAAACACACATGTTATTCACATATATACATGCAGACCAAAAACTCACAAATATTTAATAAAAATATATCTAAAATAGATTAGTTATCCTCATGTCTAAATATAGATAAAACTATTGTTGAGGTTTTTTTGAGAATTCTCCACAAATTTCTGAATTTAAATAATTGAGGCATCTTTTTCTTTATTGAAAACAAGGTTCATTGATCAATGTGCTCACTTATTTGTATTATATAACACCAAGGATGATCTAGTACCCTTACTCTTAAAATATAAAAACTATTTTCACAACAATAATAGAAGATGCTTTCATTCTAAAGAAACAAAGATATGACTAACAACTTAGTGCTGAACACAAAGAAAGATGAGACCATGTGTTACCTTGAGGTAAAAGTAACTATTTATTTAGAATTGAGTGCTCAGAAAACCATACTTCATAATTCACTTTAATTTAACAATTGTTACATCAGTATCTCTCAATATGAGTATTTATTCAGAGTCTCTCACTCATTTTTTCCTAATTGTTATACACAGTGGAATGAGTCTTTTCTGAAGAAAAGAATAAGAAAGACATTCTTAAGAAAAATCTAGAGACATACCCATACTTCCTCATGATTATATTAACTTTGAAGTTGTAGAAACATTACTGAAATTTGCTGTAAGGTAAAGCAAAACTTTAATCAAACTTGTATATGAATTTTCTGATTCAGTAGCTATCATTTTAATAACTAAAGTGCAATTTATTTGAAACATGTGTCCAGATATTTCCAGATAATAAAATTGCAAGAACTAAACAATAACAGATCATGGTGCACACTGAGAATTGTAATTACACAGATGAGTTTCAGATGTATGTATATTCATGAACCTCCAGCCTAAGTTCTCTTAAATCTAGCATGAGGTAGAGTACTTGACTAATTTAGTTGCTTTAAAATCTGTACCAATATTTTCATCCATTTCAATTCGAGAGTATGTTTTTTCGGTTCTCATAGTGGTGCCTTCAGTCCTTAATGATTGCAGAAATATTTCTGAGCACACTTTGGCTCTAGATGACACACTTGGATGCTGTCTTTCTGATTGCATTGTGGACAAGATATTCTGAATAGAATGGAATGGGTGAGTAAGATATATGCTAAGCACATTCAGGGAAGATAGAAAGCACATAAGGCTCTCTGAGAACATTGAAAACAGTCATTCTTGATCCAACTTTATCAAGGAAAAAATATACCGCAATCTATTCAATTGAACATCCCTTATTCAGTGGATAAAATCAAGCTGGTCTTCAGAGTAATACATGAATCACACTTTATGACAGAGCTATGTAGCATAACGGAGGAGAATAAAACCAGAAATTTCCCTCCTTCTAAGTGTAATGTTTACAGACAAGTAGACATTGTTCTGGATTAAACAGGTTTGCCTTTGTTAACAGATCACATGAATTTTTAAGCTGAGAAATCCCAAGGCTACATCTTGCTATTTGCATAGTTCATGCTCAGAAACCACAAATATCTCACAGTTGTTTTAAAGAGGTGTACTTGTAGGAAGAGCAATAACTAGTCAGAGACCAAGATTAAATACAAAATGGATTTTCATGTGCAGATTTTCAGCTTCCTGCTAATCAGTGTCACAGGTAACAGATGGGTAGAAGATTTCAGTTCAAAAACCAAGACTCTTTTCCCTGGGGAAGTTTAATAAATTAAGATAAACCTTTTCTTTCTTCTGAATATTGAATAGTAAGAAATTATTTTTGTATCTGGCTATTAAACTCTGACTCCCTCTGTCTCTCTCTGTTTCTCTGTCTGTGTCTGACTCTTTCTCCATGTTGCTTTTCCATAGTCATGGTGTGCAGTGGAGAAATTGTGCTCACCCAGTCTCCAACAACTATGGCTGCATCTCCAGGGGAGAAGGTCACTATCACCTGCAGTGCCAGCTCAAGTGTAGTTAACATGTACTGGTACCAACAAAAGTCAGGAACCTCCCCCAAACTCTGGATTTATAGGACTTCCAACCTGGCTTCTGGAGTCCCAGCTCGCTTCAGTGGCAGTGGGTCTGGGACCTCTTATTCTCTCACAATCAGCAACATGGAGGCTGAAGATGCTGCCACTTATTACTGCCAGCAATGGAGTAGTTCCCCACCCACACAGTGCTACAGAGTAGAACAAGAACCCTCTAACTCCCTAGAGCCCAGCTACTTCCTGTAGAGATGAGGTGTTGCCAAGGTTTTAATTGCAGTAGTACACAGAGGGTGCTTCATTTCTCTCTTAGAATTGTCTGAGAATCTGCATTAATGAGGTCTAATGTCAGCTGCCTAAATAATACCTGAACAAAGGTAACTCCAACCTATATGAAAACATTGACCTGGGAAATCCTGAAGAGATTCTACCCTAAATAAATCTGACTTCTGAAGAAGCATCAGATAATCAACCAACCTTTGCATGAATATCTTTATGCAACTTGCCCAAGTCTTTAGACATAAGGGTTTTAGATTCTAGTGTTAATGATTTGGGCAATTTCTTGCAGCATGTAATATTAAAAAACAACTCACACTATTGATAGCTAGGCACTGGCTAGCAGTCTCTCTTCCCAGCCCGTTTCCCAGACTGAATGTTTCCTTTTTGCCAAAACCTGTCCCAGAAAGCTGGCTCTCCCTCTAGAGAGCTTAAAAGTCACTCTCTCCTCCCTGTGGCTGGATGCTGCCAAACCTGCTCAACACCCCCAAATTTCTGAGGTTAGCTGGATTGCACTCTGGAAAACCCATCCTGCTGTGGTTGACTTTCCCTAGAACTCAGTTGAATTAACATGGAAGGAAAACACCAGAAAATCTTAGTTTAGCATCAACAGATAAAACAATTGCTGGGCGCAGAAGTTGGTGTCTTAAATTTCTCGCCTCTTCTATGTTACAACTCTTCAGGTGACTAATCCTTGTGGATTCCTGAACTAACAGCATCAGGTCTACATCATGCTGCCTTGCTCCCAAGGACCAAAAGGATGTCTCCTCCTCTTCTCTTTCCTTTTCATCTGTCTACTGGGAAGTCCTGTCTCCTTACCCAGTGATTGGCTTCCCGTCTTCTTTATGATTTAATCAACTAGGGGAAAATTCTGATACAATTTCTCCTATTGATAATTGTATATTGTTAGATTTGTAAAAACTAAGTGCCAAGATAAAACCAATTACTTATGGCTCCTAAATATCCATCTTTGTTTCATGAGGCAAGGTAATGCCATGTATAGTTTGCTAGCTGACAAAGCAGAAATTCGAATTTTCCTATTTTAATGGATTCCCCACCCCCACCAAATCAGACCTCCCCATTCACTGGAGCCCAAGTATCTTGAGGGGTAGTTGCATGTTCTCTGATTGAGTTCAGGCCTGTCAGTCCTCTGATGTACATGTGTTGAGGGCCTCATATAAGCTGGTGTATGTTACCTCATTGGTGGCTCAGTGTCTAGGAGATCCCAGTGGTCCAGGTTAGTTGAGACTGCTGATCTTTCCATAGGGTCACCCTCCTCTTCAGTTTATTCCAGCTCTTCCCTAATTCAACCACAGAGGTCGGCAACTTCTATTCATTGGTTGGGTGTAAATATCTACATCTGTCTCTTTCAGCTACTAGTTGAGTCTTTAGGTGGGCAGTCATGATAGGCCCATTTTTGTGAGCATCCATTCCATAGCCCCTGTAATAGTTTCAGGCCTTGGGGTCTCACCCTGTGCTAAATCTCAATTTATGCCTGTCACTGGACTTCCTTTGCCTCAGGCTCTTCTCTATTTTAATTCCTGCAGTTCTTTCAGACCTGAACAATTCTGAGTCAGAGATTTTGACTGTGGGATGGCAGCCCCATTTCTCCATTAGATGCTCTTTCTTTTTACTAGAGGTAGACACTACAAGTACCCTCTCTCCACTGTAGGTCATTTCATCTGAGGTCCCCACTTTTGAGTCCTGAGAGTGTCTCACCTCCCCGGTTTCTGGTACATTCTGGAGGGTCCCACTAACCTCCTACCTCCTTAAGTTCTCTGTTTTCATTCTTTCTGTTGACCCTCTGGGCTTCAGTCCTTTTCAACAACCAATATCAGATCATGTCCCCTGTTTCCCACAGCCTCCTGTCCACTTTCCCTCCCAGGTCTCTCGCTCCCTCCCCCCTTGTGATTGATTGCTTTTTTCTCCCTCTCAAGTGGGACTGAGGCATCCTCACTTGGGCCCTCTGCTTGTTGACCATTTTGAGTTCGGTGGACTGTATCTTGGGTATTCTCTAGTTTTCTTGGCTGATATCCACTTATTAGTGAGTACATACAATGCATGTCCTTTTGGGTCTCAGTTACCTCAATCAAGATGATATCTGATAGTTCAATTCACTTGCCTGCAAAACTAAGGATGTCCTTTTTCTTAATAGCTGAGTAGTATTCCATTGTGTAAATGAACCACATTTTCTGTATCCATCTTGGAAATCTGGGTTGTTTCTAGCTTCTGGATATCTCAAATAAGGCTGCTATGAACCTAGTGGAAGCTGTGTCCCTGTGATATGGTGGGGCATTTTTTGGGTATCTTCAGATTGGTCTGTTTTCAATTTTATGATGAACCTCCAGATTGATTTCCAGCATGGTTGTACAAGCTTGCAATCTCAACAGCAGTGGAAGAGTGTTCATGTTTCTCCATATTCTCTCTAACATGTGTTGTCACCTAAGGTTTTGATCTTAGCAATTCTGATTGGTATAAGGTAGAATCACAGGGTCATTTTGATTTATATTTCTCTGATCCCTAAGAACATTGAACATTTCTTTTCTTACTATGTTTTTGCATCTATATTTAATGATCTATACTTAATTCTTTTTTAATTAGATGTTTTCTTTATTTACAATATCTCCTTTCCTCAAAAAATCAAACTAAACAAAACAAAACCTAAAACAAAACCCTGTTCCTTCCCCTTTCTCCTCTGCACCACTCCACCTACTCCTGCTTACTGGCCCTGGCATTTCCTTATACTGGGGCATAGAACCATCACAGTGCCAATGGCCTCTCCGCCCATTGATGACCTACTTGGCCATCCTCTGCTATACATATGCTGCTGGAGCCTTGAGTCCCCCTTGTGTAATCTTTGGTTGGACTTTTAGTCCCTGGGAGTTCTGAGGGTACTAATTAGTTCATATTGTTGTTTGTCCTAAGGGGCTGTAAACCCTTCAGATCCTTGGGCCCTTTCTCTAGCTCCTTCATTGGGGACCCTGTACTCAGTCCAAGGAATAGATATGAGCCTCTACTTCTGTATTAGTTGGGTACTGTCAAAGCCTCTCAGGAGACAGCTTTATCGGGCTCTTGTCATCCAGCATTTGCTGGCATCCACAATAGTGTCTAGATTTGATGAGTGAATATGGGAAGGATTCCCAGGTGGAGCAATCTCTGGATTGTCCTTCCCTTAGTCTCTGCTCCATAGTTTGTCTCTACAACTCCTTCCACATGTATTTTGCTCCCCCATTTAAGAAAGAATGAAGTATTCACACTTTGGTCTCCTTCTTCTTGAGTTTCTTGTGGTTTTTGATTTGTAATTTGTGAATTCCAATCATCTGGGCAAATATTCACTTATCAGAGAATGCATACCATGTGTGTTCTTTTGTGATTGGGTTACCTCATTCAAGATGATATTCTCCAGATCCATTCATTTCCCCAAGAATTTTATAAATTCATTATTTTTAGTAGCTGAGTAGTACTCCATTGTGTAGATGTACCACATTTTCTGTATACATTCCTCTGTTGAGGGACATTTGGGTTGTTTCTAGTTTCTGGTTATTATAAATAAGGCTGCTATGAACAAAGTAGAACATGTGTCCTTATTACATGTTGGAGCATCTTCTGGGTATCTGCCTAGGACTGGTATAGCTGGGTCCTCAGGTTGTACTATGTCCAATTTCTGGAGGAACAGCCAAATTGATTTCCAGATTGGTTGTACCAGCTTGCCGTCCCACCAGCAATGAAGGAGTGTTCTTCTTTCTCCTCAACCTCATCAGCATCTGTTGTCACCAGAGTTTTTTATCCTACCCACTCTGACTGGTGTGAGGTAGAATCACACCAGTGTTGTTTTGATTTGCATTTCCTTGATGACTAATGATGTTGAACATTTATTTAGGTGCTTCTCAGCCATTTATTATTCATCAGTTGAGAATTCTTAGTTTAGCTCTGTACCCCATTTTTAATAGGGTTATTTGTTTCTCTAGAGTCTAACATCTTGAGTTCTTTGTATACATTGGATATTAGCCCTCTATCAGATATAGGGTTGGTAAAGATCTTTTTCCAATTTGTTGGTTGCCTTTTCATCCTATTTTCAGTGTCCTTTGCCTTACAGAAGCTCTGCCATTTCATGAGGTCCCATTTGTCAATTCCTGATCTTAGAGAATAAGCTACTGGTATTTTGCTAAGGAAATTTTTCCTGTGCCTATATGCTAGAAGGTCTTCCACACTTTTTTTTCTAGTAGTTTGAGTGTATCTGGTTTTATGTGGAGGTCCTTAATCCACTTAGATTTGAGCTTTGTACAAGGAGATAGGAATGCATCAATTTGCATTCTTCTACATGCTAACTGCCAGTTGAGCTAGCACCATTTGTTGAAAATGCTGTCTTCTTTCCACTGGATGGTTTTAGCTCCTTTGTCAAAGATCAAATAGCCATATGGGTTCATTTCTGGGTCTTCAATTCTATTCCATTGATCTGCCTGCCTGTCACTGTACCAATACCATGCAGTTTTTATCACAGTTGCTATGTAGTACAGCTTAAGGTCAGAGATTGTGATTCCACCAGAGGTTCCTTTATTGTTGAGAATAGTTTTGGCTATCCTGGGTTATTTTGTATTCCAGATGAATTTGCAAATTGCTCTTTCTAAGTCTGTGAAGAATTGATTTGGAATTTTGATGGAGATTGCATTGAACCTATAGATTTCTTTTGGTAAGATGGTCATTTTTACTATATTAATCCTGCCAATCCACAAACATGGGAGATATTTCCATCTTCTGAGAGCTTCTTCAATTTCCTTCTTCAGAAACTTGCAGTTCTTTTCAAACAGATCTTTTACTTGCTTAGAGACACACCAAGGTATTCTATATTATTTGTAACTATTGTGAAGGATGTTATTTCCCTAATTTCTTTCTTGGCTTGTTTATCCTTTGTGTAGAGGAAGGCCACTGATTTGCTTGAGTTAATTTTATATCCAGCTGCTTTGCTGAAGTTGTTTATCAGGTTTAGGAGCTCTCTGGTGGAATTTTTGGGGTAACTTAAGTATACTATCATATCATCAGTAAATAGTGATAATTCGACTTCTTTTTTTCCAATTCGTATCTCTCTGATCTCCTTTTCTTGTCTAATTGCTCTGGCTACGATTTCAAGTACAATATTGAATAGGTAGGGAGAGAGTGGGCAGCCTAGTCTAGTCCCTAATTTTAGTAGGATTGCTTAAATTTCTCTCCATTTAGTTTGATGTTGGCTACTGGTTTGCTATATAGTGCTTTTACTATGTTTAAGTATGGGCCTTGAATTCCTGATCTTTCCAAGACTTTTATCATGAAGGGAT
>NW_022196903.1:63048189-63057868 GCF_008632895.1 Mastomys coucha | reverse complement strand
TTGGATTTTGTCAAATGCTTTCTCAGCATCTAATGAGATGATCATATGTTTTTTTTCTTTGAGTTTGTATATATAGGGAATTATGTTGATGGATTTCGAAATATTGAACCATCCCTGCATCCCTGGTATGAAGTCTACTTGATCATGGTGGATGATCGTTTTGATGTGTTCTTGGATTCAGTTTCTAAGAATTTTATTGTGTATTTTTACATCTATATTTATAAGGGAAATTGGTCTTAAGTTTTCTTTCTTTGTTAGGTCTTTGGGCAGTTCAGGTATAAGAGTAATTGTGGCCTCATAGACCGAATTGTATATAGTCCATTCTGTTTCTAGTTTGTGGAATATTTTGAGGAGTATTGGCATTAGGTTTTCTTTGAAGTTCTGATAAAACTCTGCACTAAACCCATCTGGTCCTGAGCTTTTTTTTGGTTGGGACACTATTAATGACTTTTTCTATTTCATTAGCAGATATGGGACTGTTTAGATCGTTTATCTGATCTTGATTTAATTTTTATACCTTGTATCTGCCTAGAAAATTGTCCATTTAATCCAGGTTTTCCAGTTTTGTTGAGTATAGGATTTTGTAGTAGGATCTCATGATATTTTGGATTTCCTCAGTGTCTGTTTTTATGTCTCCTTTTTCATTTCTTATCTTGTTAATCAGGATACTGTCTCTGTGTCCTCTAGTTATTCCGGCTAAGTGTTTATCTATTTTTTTAATTTTCTCAAAGAACCAGCTCCTGGTTTGGTTGATTCCTTGTATAGTTCTTTTTGTTGATTTTAGCCCTGAGTTTGTTTATTTTCAGCCTTCAACTCCTCTTGGGTGTATTTGCTTTTGTTTTGTTCTAGAGCTTTCAGATGTGCTGTCAAATTGCTTGTGTATGCTCTCTCCAGTTTCTTTTTGGAGGCACTTAAAACTATGAGTTTTCCTCTTAGGACTGATTTCATTGTATCTCATAAGTTTTGTATGTTGTGACTTCATTTTCATTAAATTCTAGAAAGTCTTTAATTGCTTTCCTATTTCTTCCTCGACTTTTTATTGAGTAAAGTGTTGTTAAGCTTTCACATGTATGTGGGCATTCTATTTTTTATGTTGGTATTGAGGAGTAGCCTTAGTCCATGGTGAGCTGATTGGATGCAAAGAATTATTTGAAACTACTTGTATCTGTTAAGGCCTGATCTGTGACCAATTATATTTTCAATTTTTGTGAAGGTACTATGAGGTGCTGAGAAGAAGGTATATCCTTTGGTTTTAGGATAAAATGTTCTATAGATATCTGTTAAATCCATCTGTTTCATAACTTATGTTAGTCTCATTAGTCATTGTGGGTGTTTAAATCTCCCACTATTATTGTGTGCAGTAAAAAGTGTGCTTTGAGCTTTAGTAAAATTTCTTGTATGAATGTAGATGCCCTTACATTTGGAGAGTAGAGGTTCAGAATTGAAGGTTCCTCTTGGTAGATCATACCTTTGATGAATATGAAGTATCCCTCCTTATCTTTTTTGATCACTTTAGGGTGAAAGTCGATTTTATTTGATATTAGAATGGCTACTCCAGCTTTTTTCTTGGGATTATTGGCTTGGAAAATTGTTTTCCAGCCTTTTATTCTGAGGTAGTATCTTTCTTTTACACTAAGGTGGGTTTCCTGTATGCAACAAAATGTTGGGTCCTGTTTGTCCTACCCAGTCTGATAGCCTATGTCTTTTGACTGGGGGAATTGAGTCAATTGATATTAATAGATATTATCAAAAGGTAATTGTTGGTTCTTTTTATTTTTGTTCGTAAAGTTGAAATTCTGTTCATGTGGCTCTCTTCTTTTAGTTTTGTTGGAAAATTACTTTTTCATTTTTCTAGGATGTAGTTTCCCTCCTTATGTTGAAGTTTTCCATTTATTACCACCTGAAGGGATAGATTTGTAGAAATATATTGTGTAAATTTGGATTTGTCATGGAATACTTTGGTTTCTCAGTCTATGGTAATTGAGAGTTTTGCTGGATATTGTAGCCTGGGCTGGCATTTGTATTCTCTTAGGGTCTTTATGACATCAACCCAGGATCTTCTGGCTTTCATAGTCTCTGGCAAGAAATCTGGTGCAATTCTGATAGGCCTGCCTTTATATGTTATTTGACCTTTTTCCCTCACTGCTTTTAATATTCTTTCTTTGTTTTGAACATTTGGTATTTTGAATACTATGTGGCATGAGGAATTTCTTTTCTGGTCTAGTCTAC
This sequence comes from Mastomys coucha, assembly GCF_008632895.1. NCBI lineage: Eukaryota > Metazoa > Chordata > Mammalia > Rodentia > Muridae > Mastomys > Mastomys coucha. The sequence continues at coordinate 63,055,639 of NW_022196903.1, read as the reverse complement.
TTGGAGTTCTATAGGCTTCTTATATATTGATAGGCATCTCTTTCTTTAGGTTAGGGAAATTTTCTTCTATAATTTTGTTGAAGACATTTACTGGCTCTTTAAGTTGGAGGTCTTCACTCCTTTCTGTGCCTATTATCCTTAGGTTTGGTCTTCTCATTGTGTCTTGGATTTCTTAGATGTTTTTGGTTAGGAACTTTTTGCATATTCTGTTTTTTTGACTGTTGTGTTAATGTTTTCTATGGTATCTTCTGCACCTGAGGTTCTCTCTTCTATCTCTTGTATTCTGTTGGTGATGCTTGCATCTATGTTTCCTGACTTCTTTCTTAGGACTTCTATCATGAGAGTTGTCCCTCTTTGTGATTTCTTAACTGTTTCTACTTCCATTTTTAGGTCCTGGATGGTTTTGTTCAATTCCTTCACTTGTTTGGTTGTGCTTTTCTGTAATTCTTTAAGGGATTTTTGTGTTTCCTCTTTAAGGGCTTGTACCTCCTTACCTGTGTTCTTCTGTGTTTCTTTTTTTTTTTTTTCATTAGATATTTTCTTTATTTACATGTAAATTTCTCCATTCCCAGTTTCCCCTCCAGAAACAAAGAAACAAACAAAAACAACAAAAACAAACCCCTGATGCCTCCCCCTTCCCCATGCGTGCCACCCCACCCTCTCCCACTTACTGGCCCTGGCATTCCCCTACACTGGGGCACAGAACTTTCACAGGGCCAAGTTCCTCTCCTCCTATTGATGATCAAATTGCAATCCTCTACTATAAACATGCTGCCAGAACAATCAGACCCCTCCATGTGCAGTTCTTGGTTGGTGGTTGAGACCCTGGGATCTCTGAGGGTACTAGTTAGGAGAGGTTGTGGAGAAAGAGGAACATTACTTCATTGCTGGTGGGATTGCAAACTGGTACAACCACTCTGGAAATCAGTTTGGCAGTTCCTCTGGAAATTGGACGTAGTACTACCGGAGGACCCAGCTATACCACTCCTGGGCATATACTCAAAAAATACTGCAACATGTAAGAAGGTCACATGTTCCACCATGTTCATAGCAGCCTTATTTATAATAACCAGAACCTGGAAACAACCCAGATGTCCCTCAACAGAGGAGTGGATACAGAAATTTTGGTACATCTACACAATGGAGTACTACTCAGCTATTAAAAACAATAAATTTATGAAATTCTTAGGTAAATGGATGGATCTGGAGAATATCATCCTGAGTGAGGTAACCCAATCACAAAAAAACAAACATGGTATGCACTCTCTGATAAGTGGTTATTAACCCAGACGTTTGGAATACAGGAAGAACAACCCACAAACCACAAGGAACTAAAGAAGAAGGAAGACCAAAATGTGGACAGTGCATTCCTTCTTAAAAGGGGGAACCAAATAACCACAGAAGGAGTTGCAAAGAAGGACAAGCCAACATAAATATAGCTATCTCCTGAGAGGCTCTGACAGTACCTGACTAATACAGATGTAGAGGCTCACAGACATATATTGATGTGAGTACAGGGTCCCCAGTGAAGGAGTTAGAGAAAGGACCAATGGAGCTGAGGGGTTTGCAGCCCCTTAGAATGAACAACAATCTTCTGTGTTTCTTTGTTATTCATGCTCTTCTTAAATTCCTCTATCAGCATTGTGAGATATGATTTTAAGATCCAAATCTTGCTTTTCTGGTGTTTTGGGATATCCAGGACTTGCTGTGGTGGGAGTACTAGGTTCTGATGAAGCCAAGTAGTCATGGTTTCTGTTGGTAAGATTCTTGTGTTTACCTTTCGCCATCTGTTGATCTCTGGTGTTAGATGTTCTTGCTGTCTCTGGCTGTAGCTTGTTCCTCCTGTGGGTCTGTAAGCCTGTGTCAACACTTCTGGGAGATCAGCTTTCCTCTGGTAAGACAGTGGGCAGTGGGCTTTGGATTGTTGTTCCTCCTGTGTCCTGAGTCGCAGAGTTGGAGCACTCCCCAAAGGCAAGCTCTCTGCTTGCAGGGAAGGGACAGAGAGGGCTAGGATCTGCAGTCCTCCATAGGTGAAAAGGGAGGTAGAAAGGATCCTGTGCTGGCTGCTCTGCCACATCTGAGGCCTGTGCCTGCTGGCTGGTCACGCTTTAGAAGGTCACTGTAAAGAAAATGGAGATCTCACCTAAGTCCCTGGGTTGGAGCACTCCCTGAAGGCAAGTTCTCTGCTTTCAGGGAAGTGGCAGACAGGGCTGTGTATCTGCAGTCCCTCCTAGTTGAAGAGGGGGTAGAGTGGAACCTGTGCCAGCTGCCCTGCCACTTCTGAGGCCCGTGCCTGCTAGCTAGTCCTGCCTTGACTTTGAACATTTCTTTAGGTGCTTCCTGCCATTTCAGATTCCTTGAGAATTATTGCTTTAGTTCTATATTCTACTTTCAATTATGTTGTTTGATTTTTTTGGTGGTTAGCTTCTTGAATTCTTCATATATTTTGATATTAGCTCTCTATCAGATGTGGAGTTAGTGAAGAGTTTTTTTTTTTTTCACAATCTGTAGGTTGTCAATTTGTCTTATTGACTATGTCCAATTTTTCTTATTGACTATGGCATTCCAGTTTCATGAGGTCCTATTTATCAACTCTTGATCTTAGAGCATGAGCTATTGGTGTTCTATTTAGGAAATTCCCCTCTGTGCCAATGAGTTCATGGCTCTTTCTCACTTTCTCTTTAATTAGATACTGTGTGTCTGATTTGATGATGAGGTCCTTGATCCACTTGGATGTGAGCTTTGTGCAAGGTGACAATATGTGTCTATATTCACTTTTCTATATACAGACATCCACCAAATTGAAACACTCTCTGGGCCAAGTTCTCTTGGCCCCTTTCCTTTTTCCCCATTCCTCTGCTTCTCCCTCCTGCATGCTATTTTCATTCAATGGTAGCCTCCCTGATTCTCGCTTTTCCTTCTCCTTCTTTTTCTTTTTGTACAGAATCTCAGAACCCTAATCTGAAACTATGTCTCTCCTCCCCAGGTATCGGCTGCTGGCATTTTTATTTCTCAACTAGAAATAACTTTGCAGCATGTTCCCAGAAGCTATGTGCAAACTAAATCCTTCAAACTGATTTGTGGACTCAATTAGCATCAGGTAGATTTTTCTTCTCCCAGATTATCAGAAATGCTCACCACTCCCATACCATCCAAATCCACACCCTCTCTGATCATAGCTCCCTGTAAAGTTGTCCTCTATTCCTTGAGAAACCACAATCTTCTTCCCATTTGAACCATCCCTGTTCATTGAGAATCATACAATTGGTGAGGCCTGGATAAATTGTTCACAGAGTAGAGTGATAAAAATTTCAATTTCTTAAGTTTTAGAATATTTGTATATCTGAGAATATCAATGCTCAAAAATTGAAGAGATTTCTAAATGAGTATGAAGACAAAACTTCTTTATATGGTGCCCAATTAAAAGCAGTTATAACCCAAGCAATTATATATCCTTATAACCAGAATAAAATGTGCTTGTTATAATCATCAAGACATTTTCCAATGTTGAGAATATTAGAAGACATAGGAAGACCTATAATCAGTAAGTCTAAGAAAAAAGAAACTTGACAAAAGCAACTCACATACAATATCTCCAGCTTGACATCAAAGGGTCATGATAGTTAAAAATTATCAAGGTTTACTTAGTTTTATTTTTTCTGTTTAGGAAGATTCTGTGTAGATTCTTATAAATGAGATAGTATATTACAACACTCCTATATTCATGGCCATAAACAAATTTCCTGTGAACAAATGTGAATGTGAACTTCAACTCTCCGAAGTCTCTTGTTACTGCTGTGGAAAGAATCTGAGGTCTTGTACTTTCTCCCCACTAAATAAGTAGTACCTTATCCTTTGGATTTCCAGTCATCAACATAGGTTACAATCTAGACACTGGACTACTGATATTAAAATTAGGCAAGCCTTCTTATAGTTGATGCACTTTTCCTCTAAGTAATCTCATCATTTTACACATTTCAATGGATAAGAAAATGTGAATGCCGTGGAAGGTTAATCAGAAGTCTAAGAGTTAGATCATAGAAGGACCATAATGTTATTTGCTCTAAGACAATGAAGAGTGCTACAAAATGTGCTTCCAAAGGATTGTAAACAAGGGCTGATTTAGAATGCTAAGAGAGTCACCAAGTTCTATCCATTTTATCATGTATTGTATTTCATAATAACTGTAGGATATTTTGAGAATGCTGCCTCATGAAGGCAGTGACAGTAGAGGTACCGACCAGAAAAAAACTAAGCACTGTATCAATCCATCCATAAAACAGGTGTGTTGCAAGAGAAGTAGAACATTTCAGGTAGTAAGACAGGAGATAATCTTCTCTGTTGAATTCCTCAGGTGTGGGTAGGTGTAGCACAAACAGATTCTCTCGTCCACCAGCAGCATTCCTGACCTGGAAGCTAGGGATCAATGAATTTATTTCTGCTTCTATGTAGAGAAAAATCCAGCCAACCTAGTTAATACGTGTGTGAGTATCTGTGCCACACTTTGATGAACATATAAAATAAATTAGCATTTTGATTGAGTATGTTCATTGTCATGATTTTATTGATTTATCAAAACATGCATATAGTGTAACTACTCAAAATATATTCATATTAATAGATATTAGTAGTGCTAGATGTAAATTTTTTATGTCTGTTACACAAATACACCTTTGATATATATCTGAATAAATGAAAAATCTATGAAGACTCATCTGTCTCATTGATTTTTCAGATCAGTCAGTTGCTTAAGCTATTCACCTACCTCTTCTTTCTGACACTTCTCTTGTGTCTATAATCAACTTCAGGCCATGATTAGATATGAGTCTCACTCTGTAAAATCTCTATTTCTGAGAGAATATATCTCTGCAGATGTAAAACATTTCTCATTCAAACTTTCATGGAAGCTCACACTAAGTCAAGATTCTACCAGAACTAGAATTTCTCATGTATAGCTCTACATTTACTTCTTTACATGCTTTTTCACTACACAGCTTGAATCCTTCTGTCCTAAACTTAGACTAACATACATGTCCTCTTAATATTTAGAAAAGATATGGTTACCGTAACATATGCAAGTTTGGGATACATTGTAAATTTAAGGACATGAGTAATTATTTCTGAGAGAATACTCATACACATTAAATAAAATAACTTGTGTTAAAAGTGGCAAGAAGTCAGGTGCCACAATCTGAAGACTAACAGAAACATTGGATATAGATATATTTCCACATGAATCTTCCACATGGAAGGGTGCTCATATGTAAAGAGCAGAGAAAACCCATTTCATTGTTTGGCTTGATTGAAGAAATTCTTGAGTAGCTGAGCTGTCATATATGAGTAAAGTGAGGTTGTTTACCTGAAAAGATGGGTTAATTATCTAATATTCTGTCTTTATTTACAAATCATGCCCTCTAGTATTATTCTGTTACTCTTTTGGGAATTACTATGAACAAGAAGGTGCATGGTGAATTGTGGTGCTCAGTCCAAAGGTTCCCATACCCAAAACTCAAGAAACATTGAGGAAAATGAAGTGAAAAAGTGATAGATCCAGAAGATTAGAGAGTTTATTGTGAGGTTGTGTATCCTCATAACAACAAAACTATCCCTATGACATGTTGGCAACATGACTACTCAAATATCAGTTAAACTAGAAGGACACTAATACATGTGACAAACAAAATGGGCAACAGCGCATGAGTCCTCACATCTTCAAAAGATACTACAGAGAAGGTAAAGCTGTCAGCAAAAGAGGTGTTCCTCCTTAGGGAAGATCATATCAATGAATTGTCCAGATTGAAAAGATGAGCCCAGAAAAACATTCATATATGTAATGTTATATGTAGTCTATGAGAAATACTTTTGAATGCATGTGCTTGTGTGTGTTTGATTGTGCATGTGTGTATTTGTGTAAATATATAAGTTCATAGAAAACAATTAATGGAAAAAGAGGTCATGGATTTGAAAGAGAACATGGACAACTTTTGGGGGGGTTGAAATAAGTAAACGTAAGCGAAAATGATGTATTTTAAGTTCAGGCTCACAAACAAACACAGAGGAATAAAAGAAAAGAAGTTGGCCAAAATAGCATCTACACCTAACTTTGAAAGGACAATGGAATCAATTATGTACTGCCTAGAACAGCACAATATCTAAAAGACCATGGAATGGAGGAAACCTAACATGGAAAGTCTACCTAAAACATGCTAGAAATAAAAATAATCTGTACCTCATAGACTATACCTGTTGTTTGCTGTTCAAAGAGAAGCAAATTCTGTAGAAATAAACCTGTACTGCATCTCACTTGGGAACATTAGAGAACCACAGGTCGGTAATGAGCTACTGACCTGATGAGTCCTTCAGCTGTGCCTACCCTTTGTTGATTTGCATGTACCCAAATCACAACCCAAAGACATGAGTATTTCTTCATAATCAGGTCACACTCTCTTCTGGAGTCAGCCTCACACTAATCACATACAGACATGAGTGTGCCCACTCAGCTACTGGTCTTGCTGCTACTGTGGCTTACAGGTAAGCAACACAACATTGGAAATTTATTCAGATTTCTGTAGTCAATGCTGCTTGGTATCAGTGAAAATTGCCTTGAGAGAGAATCAGTCATGTGGGGATTTGTTTTCAATTTTCCAATCTCAGATGCCAGATGTGACATCCAGATGACTCAATCTCCATCCTCCCTGTCTGCATCTCTGTGAGAAAGTGTCACCATTAAATGTCAAGCAAGTGAGAATATTTACAATCATTTATCATGATATTAGCAAAAAAGCATGGAAATCTCCTGAACTCTTGATCTATTATCCATACAGCTTGGAAGATGGGGTCGCACCTAAGGTCAGTGGCAGTGAATCTGGCACAGAGTTTCCTCTGAAGGTTAACAGCCTGCAGCCTGAAGATGTTGCAAGTTATTACTGTCAACATCATTCTAGTACTCTTCCCACAGTGATTCAAGTCATGATGTAATGACCCAGGAAAGCAGAATTGAGAGCACAGGCTGACCAACTGTCCTTAGGATGTCCCCAGCTGCTCAAATGCTGAGAGTGTTTCTCTTTGCCAGGGGTTAAAGGTCAATGTGATGTTTTTATATAGAAATCAGAGAAACTTTTCTATGTCCTAAATCCCTATTTTATCCCAGGACTAGTATCAAAACAAGGGAATAGTTTACATTACTCATTAAAAAAAGGCAAAAACAAAAACTAAAAATACTTGTTTATGTGTCATAGAATATTGGCAATAGTAGGGATTCATTTAACCTTGATGTCTACACACACACACACACACACACACACACCTCAAGTTATTTTTGGTAAGAGAAATATCTATTTATAGGATTAATGTCGCGACTACCCTCGACCAGCAAGAATGAAGCAACACACTCTCGGGCTCTTCTCCAGCAGTTTATTCAGGAACCTTGAAGAATCTTCTGACTGACTGA
>NW_022196903.1:63046722-63046986 GCF_008632895.1 Mastomys coucha | reverse complement strand
TTACCCGTCTCTGGGTCAGCCTCCCCACCCAGGGCTGCCCTGTCTTAGGCGGCCGAGACTTATCCATCTACTCCGTCACTGACTTACCAGACCTTACTATCTGTGGAACGAATACCTCAGTGGGCAGGGACCAAGCATGGTGATGATTAAGGCTTCATGACAGCGAGCCATGCCTGAGGGGACTGGCCCGCCTCAGTGGCGGCAAAGGCTTGTACAATCATGGCTGCATTGCGCTTCTGTGTGGCTCTCATGTTGCAAATGCAC
>NW_022196903.1:63043006-63045860 GCF_008632895.1 Mastomys coucha | reverse complement strand
CTAAGGTTGACTTTTTAATTTTCAAATTCTTAGCTAAAAGCAGCTCCTGAAGAGCCAAAAAATTGGATGTGACTGAGACGATCCTATGGTTAAATTTTACTTTCGGTTCGCTACTCCGCTAACTTTACTTTTGGTTCGCTATCCCGCAAACTTTATGCTCGGTCTGCTACTTCCACGGACTTTATGCTCGGGTCTGCTACTTCTGCGGACTTTATACTCTTGGCTCATTGCCCCACAAGCTTTATACTCGGTCCGCTACTTCCGCAGACTTTAAGCTCCTTTCCGGAGACCTTATTCTGTCCCAACTTACCTGAGACCTTCCAGTGCACTGCCCTGACCACAGGAGTTCTGAGCCTTTTCCGTATCTGGTGTTCCCCGTACGGGCCACCAAAATGTCGTGACCACCCTCGACCAGCAAGAATGACGCAACACACTCTCGGGCTCTTCTCCAGCAGTTTATTCAGGAACCTTGAAGAATCTTCTGACTGACTGACCACGAGGAAAGCCAACCCACAGGTTAAATACTGTATGGTCAGCCACCCAGTTAAAGCCATGTGGTGCTATCTAACAGGCCCACATAGCAGAAGCAAGCCAGTTGACTCAGCCCATAACCAAATAAGGAGTTGTTTACTTCAAGAGTGCTCGCCATCAGACTGGTGGGGGGCGGTGGCCAGTGCCATCTTTGAGGTGTGGTGCTTTGCAGCTCTCCACAGATTAACATACTGAGGAAGAAGTCTAGGGAAACAGTTTGATGATTATGAACAATGTCTCTTCTTCCAGGAAATCTGGAATCCAGTACCAACACTCACTTGATGTCTAGCTTTTGAAAACTCCAATTCAAAGTTTATGTTTCAGTCACTCTTTGTGCATTTGAGTGAAGGAATTCCTGCCAGTATCAAGGCAGATAAGCAATCTACAAAGAGTTGGGGGAGAAAACTCACTTAAATTGAGTCTGATTTAGGTAGTTTAATCTCACTCAGTTTATTCCCAACAAATTTAAACATAGTATAGTTTTGGAAAAATGTTTCATGATATAATATTATGCCTTGTACAAAAGTAATTGAAATTATATAGAAACTCAACCCAGGGTACCTGTGCTATCTTAAGAGGTGTAGGAAGGGTCTGGTATGTTCATATTGCTACAGATAATATAGATGTCATTTGTGCTATTAGCCACCTGGGAGTTTAAGTTTGTGGGAGCTTCTGATTATAGAGTGAATGTAAGGGTCAAATATAACAATTGTTCTATATTTTTAATTCCTAGGAGATCCATTTTACTCCATTCAGTTTCTTCCACTATGACTGACATCTCTGTTTCAATGGATCATACCTTACCAGATATTTAATGGCTTCTTTACTATTGCTATGATAAGACATTATAGCTAGTGAAATTTATCAAAGAAAGAATTTAATCAGATGCTCTCAGTTCCAGAAGGTTAGTCCAGGACTATAAAGGTGGGAATCAGGGTAGCAGGTAGGCAGAAGTAAATCTGATGTAATAGTTAATATCTTAAATCTTCATCTTCAAATAGGAGACACAGAGAGCCAGAGGGATAACCGAAATGAGATAGATATATTTACTTTTGATTTTTTTTGATAAGCCAAATACAAATAAAAACAAACATTTTTGTCTCTCTGAGAAAACTCTTACTGGTTCCAAGTGACTACATTAAAGATTGGGTTTTCTATTCGTGAGAGAAGGCATGTAATTTTAAATCTTTTTTCAGAGATCTTCTGAAATGTCATGTTATATCCATTGAAGACTGATGCATTGAATATTGATTAGATTGCTTTTATGGGGCATAAAACTATTATCACAAGCTGGAGCTATCACTTGGATATACTTTCTGCTCTCAGGAGGAAAAACATAAATCAGATCTATATAAATGTTCTGTAAAGAAAGCTCACAGAATGTCTTTGTCCCAGGACTGACACTCTGTTGATATACATTTCCTGACACTGTTATATAGGTGAATGTTTCCTGGGCCTCAGCACACTCTAATAGGCAAATATCCTGCATATCAGAGTAAAGATATACTTTTTAAAAAACTTTTATTGCATTATGATGAGAAAAGTTAAATGATTTCAATTTATCTGAATTTGTTAACATTTAAAAACATATTTTAAGTAAATCAAATTGAATCACATTTCTGTTTCCCTTTTGTACCCCCACTCCTCCTGGAAACCCCCCCTTCAATACCTACAATATCTGTTTTGTCATATTCCTTAAACTTTATAAAATATTATAATAATAAAAATAAGTATTATAAAAATTGTTTGATATAAAACATCAATTTAACAGTCTTATGTAGATGCTGGTCTACAGTAATAGTGAAAATACATTTTTCTCAAAATAAATTTTAAATAACTCTAAACATATTAACTGTATACTTCAAAATAGTATATCACTACTAGTATTTTCTTAAATTAACATAAATATATAAAGTCTTTTTGTTTGTTTTGTATTTAGTAGAGTTTAAAATCTTGGCTCTTACTGTGGTACAAGCTCAAAATAAGAACAAATTTTAGACATTGGATTTCATTGTAATAAGGCTGTATTTCAATGACCCTCACATCACCAAAGGGTTTTACCTCCATTGTAGCTAAGCTGAGAGTTGACAGTTCTGGTGCACCAAGACATGAATTGTAGGCATGATTTTTGGGTACAGACTGCCTGCTATAGTAAAAGTTATTTGACTTGAGTGAGTGACTTTATTCTCAGCCCACAGAGAACAGGTTACATTCATTTAAGAAATGGTGTAGGTATTAAGATGATCTATCCACAACTGTCATTCACCAACTGTTTCAATGAACAATGGTTCTGCTTGGAGGGTGGCACAGACATTAGGTGAGA
>NW_022196903.1:63016169-63041136 GCF_008632895.1 Mastomys coucha | reverse complement strand
GTGTTCTCCTGTATTTCTTTGAGGGTGCTATTTATGTCTTTCTTAAGGTCCTGTATCATCATCATAATGATGAGTGATTTTAGATCTGAATCTTGTTTTTGTGGTGTGATGGTGTGTCCAGATCTTGCTATGGTTGGAGAATTGGGTTCTGATGATGCCAAGTGACCTTGGTTTGTGTTGTTTATTTTCTTATGCTTGCACCCCACCATCTGGTTATCTCTAGTGCTACCTACTCTTGCTAAATCTTACTAGAGCCTGTCCTTCCTGTGATCCTGGTTGTGTCAAAACTCCTCAGAGTCAAGTTGTCTCTGTGATCCTGTGGTTCTGGAATCCTGTGATCCTGGGCTTGTTAGATCACCTGGGAGTCGGGCTTCCTCTGTGTGTTTTGGTACTGGCTGCAGAGCTTGCACCCATGGTCTGATCAGGACACCAGCCCAGAAAGACTGGAAGGAACCCGAGTCACTAGGCTGGAGGAGTTCCTGTGTGCCTGGTCCCACTGGTCCCAGTTACTCCCAGTGTTGGGACAGATGTTGGTTCCTCCTCACCACTGATCCTGGGTGTGTCAGAGCACCTGGGAGTGGTACTTCCTCTGGGTGTTGTGGGACTGGCTATAAAGCTTGTGCCCAAGGTCTGCTCTGGACACCAGCCCAGACAGACTGGGAAAGATATACTTTTGTATAATAGTGCTGTTTAGATTAATTAATGACTATATATGTCTTATTTGATCAAAATAATTTTAGGAAGAATGTTTAAGGATATGGCTTTAACATAAATATGTAACAAGTTAGAATCAAGAATAGGATGTGCCCCCTCATCATAATATTGTAAGTAAATGCTGCATAATAAGAAATACACTGAACTTTCCTAATTGCACTAAGAAGAGAAAAAATTTTGGGACAGATTTGTGATCATGAACACAGTGTTCATTCTAAGTCAGTTCCAATGATGAGACCATAGGTATGCACTAACATAAAGCAAGGCAATAAGAATCAATTGCTTGAACTTATAATGGGCTTATAGCTTCACTAGAATAATATGCTGGTTTGAACTTGCTATCAACATGCTTCGGTAACTCCCCTTTTGTATAATATTTTAACTGTGAGAGAATTTTTTACAGTACTTTTGTCTAAGAAGATATAAAAAGGCTGAGATAAAAAATAAGTATAGTTATTGGGGCTCTGCTCCATCAATTAAATATGTATATATGTAAATATGTACATATTATCTATGTATGCTTATATGCTTATATGTACACATGTGTACTTTTGTATATGTGTGTGTGTGTGTATATATATATATATATATATATATATATATATATATTTGTCTATATGTATATATATAAGTATATGAAAGTATATGTATCTATGTGCAGTTGTAAAATTGATGAAACAAGTTGTTTGGCCCAGCCAAATGTGTGCATTTGTGCATCAATGTGTGCATGCATATGTGTATGCATGACTTTATTTTTGTCTTTTTTATTTTTATCTGGCTCATGAAGAGTTAAGTTAAATGCCAAAGATCCCATATAATTATGTTTCCTTTCCTAATCATTTATTGCTATCAGCAGGAGTCTATTGCCAGATTGAACCATCCCTGTTATGCCAGGGATGGATCCCCACAGGAAACAGGAAAAAATGGACTTCTGCCCTGCCAGAGTCACAGGTTCCTTCTGTCTCTGGTACAGACCCAGGAGGAGTCTGGCTCCCAACCCACTTCTGAAACACACAGAGAAAACTTTAGTATCTGTGACACACCCAGGATCTCAGGATCACAGGATCAAAGGATCCAAGAATCACAGGGTCACAAAAACAGCTGGAGTCTGAGGAGTTCTGAGACAACCAGGATCACAGGAGGGAAAGACATATAGTTAGAGACAGCAAGGGTAATTAACACTAGAGATAACCAGATGGGTAGAGGCAAGCACAAGAACATAAGCAACAGATACCAATGCTACCTGACAACATCAGAACCAAGTTCTCCCATCACTACAAACCCTGGATATGCTAACACATCTGAACAACAAGGTTCTGATCTAAAAATCCCATTTCATGAATATGATAGAGGAATTTAAGAGGGACATAAATAACAAAAGAAGTACAGGAGAACAAAGTGAAACAAGTGGAAGTCCTTAAAGAGGAAAGAAATACATCTCTTAAAGAAATATAGGAAAACACAGTCAAATGGGTAAAGAAATTGAATGAAACAATCTAGGATCTAAAAATATAAAAAGAAATATTAAAGAAAACACAAAGTGAGACAACACTGGAGAACAAAAACGTAGGAAAGATATCAGGAGTTACAAATGCAAGCATCAACAAACAGAATACAAGAGATAGAAGAAAGAATTTCAGGGGTAGAAGACACTGTAGAAGATCGTGATATAGCAGTCAAGGGAAAATATAAAAAAACAAAAAAGCTCTTACCTCAAAATATTCAAGAAATCTAGGACATAATGAAAAGACCAAGCCTAAGAATAATAGGTATAGAAGAGTAATGATTCCTAACTCAAAGGACCATCTAACATGTTCAACAAAATTATAGAAGAAAACTTCCCTAACCTAAAGAAAGACATGCCCATAAACATACAATTAGCCTATAGAACACCAAACAATGGGACAAGAAAAGAAATTCCTCCCATCACATAATTGTTAAAACACAAAATACACAAGACAAAAAAGAATATTGAAAGCAATAAGGGAAAAAGATAAAGTAATATATAAAGGCAGATCTATCAGAATTATACCAGACTTCTCGCCAGAGTTTATGAAAGATGGAAGATCCTGAGCAGATCTCATACAGAACCTATGAGAACAAAAATGCCAGCCCTGGCTACTATATCCAGCAAAACTCTTAATTACCATAGAGGAAAAAAACCAAGATATCTCATAACAAACCAAATTTAAACAATATCTTCTTACCAAAAGAGCCCTTCACAGGATAATAAAAGGAAAACTCCAACTCAAGGAGGGAAACTACACCCAAGAAAAAGCAGGAAACTAACCTTCTCACAACGAACACAAAAGGAAAGAACCACACAAGCATAATTCCACCTCTAACAACAAAAATAACAGGAAGCAACAATCATTTGTCCTTAATATTTCTAACATCAATGGACTCAGTTATCCAATAAAAATACATAGCACAGTAGGCTGGATACAAAAAGAGCACCCAGCATTTTGCTGCATACAGGAAGCACATCTCATTGACAAAGCCAGGAATTACCTCAAGATAAAAGTCTGGAAAAAAAATTTTCCAGGACAATGGTCCAAAGAAACAAGCTGGAGTAGTACTATCCAATTGAATATACTTTCAACAAAAAGTTATCAACAAAAGATGAGGAAGAACACTACATACACATCAAAGAAAAAAATCCACCAAGAAATAGTCTAAATTCTAAACAACTATACCACAAATACACAGGCACCCACATATGTAAAAGAAACATTACTGAAGTTCAAAGCACACATTTAAACTCACACATTAATAGTAAGAGACTTTAATACCCCAGATCTACCAATGGACATATTACAGAAACAGGAACTAAACTAGAGACACAGTGAAACTAACAGAAGTTATTAATCAAATGGACTTAACAGATATCTACAGATCATTTAATCTTAAACAAAAAAAAATATACCTTCTTATCAGCACTTCATAGTACCTTCTCCAAAACTGACCATATATTTGGACACGATATAACCCTCAACAGATACAAGAAGATGGAAATAATTCTATGCAACCTATCAGATCTTCATACATCATCATCAGGCAGGTCTTCAACAACAACTAAAACAACAGAAAGCTGACATACACATAGAAACTGAACAACTATCTATTCATTGATAACTTGGTCACGAAAGAAATAAAGAAAAAAATTAAAGACTTTTTAGCATATAATGGAAATGAAGGTACAACATTCCCAAACTTATGTTACACAATGAAAGCAATGCTAAGAAGAAAACTCATAGCTCGAAGTGGTTCAATAAAGAAATTAAAGAGAACATATACTAGCAGGTTAACAGCACATTTGAAAGCTCAAAAACAAAAGGAAGCAAATATACCTTTGATTTTACTAATCAAAATCAAGGCTTAAATCAACTAAGTAGAAACAAAGAGAACTATACAAAGAATCAACAAAACTAGGAGCTGGTTCTTTGAAAAAATCAACAAGATAGAAAAACCCTTAGCCAGACTAAGCACAGGGCACAGAGACAGTATCCAAATTAACAAAATCAGAAATAAAAAGAAACAACAGAAACTGAAGAAACCCAAAATTTTTTAAGATCCAACTACACAAGTCTATCCTCAACAAAACTAGAAAATCAAGATGAATGGGATGGTTTTCTAGACAGATACCAAGTGTCGAAGTAAAATCACAGTCAGATAAACCATCTAACAGTGCCGTAAACAGTAAGATTATAGAAGCACTCATTAAAAGATTCCCAACCAAGAAAAGAACAGGACGACAAGGATATTTTGTAGAATTCAATCAGTCCTTCAAAGAAGACCTAATATCAATACTTTTCAAAGAATTTCATAAAATAGAAACAAAAGGAACACTACTTAATACATTCTATGATACCTGATACCTAAAATACACAAAGACCCAACAAAGAAAGCAAACTTCAAAACCATTTCTCTCATGAATATTGATACAGAAATAGTCAATAAAATTCTTTCAACAAAAATCCAAGTACACATCAGAATAAACATTTACTATGATCAAGTAGGCTTCATCTGAAGGAAGCACAAATGATTCAATATAAGGAAACCCATCAATGTAATCCACTATTATAGACAAAGGCAAAGAAAAAAAACTGATCATTTAATTAGATGCTGAGAAAGAATTTGACAAAATTCACCCCCCTTCATGGTAAAGGACTTGGAATAATCAGGAATTCAAGGCTCATACTTAAACATAGTAAAAGCAATATACAGCACTATACCAGTAGCCAACATCAAACTCTATGGAGAGAAAATTGAAGCAATCCCACTACAATCTGGTTGAGACAAGGCTGCCACTCTCTCCCTACCTATTCAATATAGTACTTGAAATCCTAGCCAGAGTAATTAGACAACAAAAGGTCAAAGGGATACAAATTGAAAAGTAAGAAGTCAAATATCACTATTTACAGATGATATGATAGTATATGTAAGTGACTCAAAAAATTCCACCAGAGAACTCCTTAACCCAATAAAAAGCTTCAGCAATGTGGCCGGATATAAAATTTACTCAAACAAATCAGTATCTTTCCTTTACTCTAAGGATAAATGGATTGAGAAAAAATTAGGGAAAATACACCCTTTACATTTGTCACAAATAATATGAAATAACTTGTGATGCTAATCAAGCAAGTGAAAGATCTATATGACAAAAACCTCATGTCTCTGAAGAAAGAAATCAAAGGTTTCAGAAAATATAGAGATCTCCCATGCTCATAGATTGGCAGAATTAACATAGTGAAAATGGCCATCCTACAAAAGGCAATCTATAGATTCACTACAATCCTCATCAAAATCCCAACACAATCCTTCAAAGACATGGAAAGAGCAATTCTCAAATATTATCTGTAAAGGCAAAAAACCCAGAATAGCAAAAACAATTCTTAATAATAAAGGTAAAGGTGGGGGAATCACCATCCCTTACCTCAAGCTTGACTACAGAGCAATAGTGATAAAAAAGGGCATGGTATTGGTACAGAGACAGACACATTGATTAATGGAATAGACTTGAAGACCCAGAAATAAAGACATTCACTTATGGTCACTAGATCATTAAAAAAGATGTGAAAAAATATACAATGGACAAAATAAAGCATCTTCAGTAATTGTTGCTGGTCTAACTGGCTGTCTATATGTAGAAGAATGAAAAAAAAACCGTATTTTTTTTACCTTGTACAAAACTCAATACAATTGGATCAAGGACCTGAACATAAAACCAGATACACTAAATCTAGTAGAAGAGAAAGTGAGAAAGATCTTTGAACTCATTGGCACAGGGGGAAATTTCCTAAACAGAGCTCCAATGGCTCATGCTCTAAGATTAAGGATTGGTAAATGGGACCTTATGAAACTGGAAAGCTTCTATAAAGCAAAGGACATAGTTAATAATTGGCAACCTACAGATTGGTAAAATATCTTAACTAACCCCATATACTGGCTGGTTTTTTGTGCCAACTTGACACAGGCTGGAGTTATCACAGAGAAGGGAGCTTAAGTTGGGGAAGTGCCTCCATGAGATCCAGCTGTGGGGCATTTTCTCAATTAGTGATCAAGGGGGTAGGGCCCCTTGTGGGTGGTGCCATCCCTGGGCTGGAAGTCCTGGGCTCTATAAGAGAGCAGGCTGAGCAAGCCAGGGGAAGCAAGCCAGTAAGGAACATCACTCCATGGCCTTTGCATTAGCTCCTGCTTCCTGACCTTCTTGAGTTCCAGTCCTGACTTCCTTTGGTGATAAACAGCAATGTGGAAGTAAGCTAAATAAACCCTTTCCTCCCCAACTTGCTTCTTGGTCATGATGTTTGTGTAGGAATAGAAACCCTGAATAAGGCTCCTCCCATCTAATAAAAGGATAATATCCAAAATATATAAAGAACACAATAAGTTAATCACCAAATCTCCAAATAACCCAATCAAAAGATAAGGTATAGAACTAAACTGAGAATTCACAACTAAGGAATCATGAATGGCTGAGGAGCACCTAAAGAAATATTCAAAGTCCATAGTGATCAGAGAAATGGAAATAATAATGACCTTGAGATTTCACCTTACACCAATCAGAATGGCTAAGATCAAAAGCTCAGGTGACAACACATGTTGGAGAGGATGTGTTGAAATAGGAACATTCCTCTATTGCTGGTGGGATTGCAAACTGGTACAACCACCCTGGAAATCAATCTGGAGGTTCCTCAGAAAATTGGAACTAGATCTACCTAAAGACACAGTATGCCACTCTTGGGAACATATCCAAAAAATGCCCCACCATGTCACAGGGGCACATGTACCACTATGTTCATAGCTGCCTTAATTGTGATAGCCAGAAGCTGGAAACAACCTAGATGTCCCATGATAGAAGAATGGACACAGAAAATATGGTTCATTTCCACTATGGCATAATATTTTTTCAAAAATATAACTATTTATTTATTTATTTATTTATTTATTTATTTTAATTTTGTCTGTTTATTAGATATTTTCTTTTTTACATTTCAAATGATATCCCTTTTCCCATTTTCCCCTCAGAAATAAAAACCCTATTCCCTCTCCCCTCCCCCTGCTCACCAACTCACCCTCTCCCACTTCCTGACCCTGGCAATCCCCTATACTGTGCCATAGAGCCTTAACGGGCCAAGGGCCTCTCCTCCTATTGATGACCAACTAGGCCATCCTCTGCTTCATATGCAGCTGGAGCCATGAGTCCCACAATGTATACTCTTTGGTTGGTGGTTTAGTCCCTGGGAGCTCTGAGGGTACTAGTTAGTTCATATTGTTGTTCTTCCTAAGGGCTTATAAACCCCTCCATCTCCTTGGGTCCTTACTCTAGCTCCTCCTTTTTTGGGGACCCTGTGCTCAGTCCAATGGATGGCTGTGAGCCTCTACTTCTGTATTAGTCAGGCACTGGCAAAGCCTCTCAGAAGACAGCTATGTTGGGCTCCTGTCAGCCAGCATTTTCTGGTATCCACAGTAGTGTCTGGGTTTGGTGATTGTATAAGGGAAGAATTCCCAGGTGGTGCAGTCTCTGGATTTTCCTTCCATCATTCTCTTCTCCATACTTTATCTCTGCAACTCCTTCCATGCATAATTTTATTCCCCCTTCTAAGAAGGAATGAAGTATCCACACTTTGGTTTTCCTTTGTCTTGAGTTTCTTGTGATTTGTGGATTGTATCTTGAGTATTCTGAGCTTCTCTCAAATACCATAGATGGAGAAACCAAGGTATTCCACGACAAAATGAAATTTACACAATATCTTTCCACAAATCCAGCCCTTCAAGAGATAATAAATGGAAAACTTCAACACAAGGAGGGAAACTACATCCTAGAAAAATCAAAAAAGTAATTGCAGTTGAAGGAGGAATTTGGCAAATAAATATGAGGAAAAAGAATTATTTAATCATAAGAATTTTTCAGGTCTATACATTTTGCAAATTTTTTTTTTTTTTTTTTTTGGTTTTTTGAGACAGGGTTTCTCTGTGTAGCCCTGGCTGTCCTGGAACTCACTCTGTAGACCAGGCTGGCCTCGAACTCAGAAATCCACCTGCCTCTGCCTCCCAAGTGCTGGGATTAAAGGCGTGCGCCACCACCGCCCGGCCAAAATTTTTATAATTTCATAATCTTTCATACCTGAATAAATTCTATTGAACCAATGTACTACATTTCAATTATCCATTTAACTTGTGGTGTACATTGAAATTGATTCCAATTCCAAGATATTATGAATAGAGCTGCAAAATACAATGATGTACTTTTATATTTGTTGTAGGCTCAAAAGTCCTTCAGATATAGCCACAGAAACATCATAGCTGTGCAATGTAGTAGTAAAATCTGTAGCTGTTTTAGAAAATTGCACATTTATTTCATAGCTATTGAATTTCACATGCAGTGATCAGGGGCTCCTCTTTACTCCTATCCTTATTGCTTAAGAATCTTGGTAGTCTATGTTGCAGCTATTAAGGTTTTTCTACACATCAGACATAGTTTTTAATATAATCCATATGTTCTAGCTTTGCTATATGGATCAAGCAACAGGAATTTTTTTCTTATTTTTTCTTTTTTTATTAGATATTTTCTTTATTTACATTTCAAATAATATCTCCTTTCCTGGTTTCCCCTCTGGAAAAAAAAAAAAACCTGTTCCCTCCCACCACCACCCTTCTCACCAGCCCACCCTATGGAACTGATGGAAAATTCTCCTGATCTAGATTGTCTCACAATTGTGGTCTTTCAAACAGCATAAAAATCATGTACTAGGGAAGTAATTTGTTTGAACACTCTAGAAGTACATCTGTGGTACTCCTCATAACTCTTGTTGGAAAGACATGCAAGGCACACTATTTGGAATTTATTTAGAATGTTCTAAATAGTTTCTTGATATCTCAACCTCTGAAATTCTTCCCTAATCTGGAAGATTGTAAACTTTTATAAGGATTATAATTCCCCCTCTGGAGAAATATGTTTTTATAGATCATCCAGAATTTCTTACTTCTTGTTTAGGAAATCACATGAGTATGACATTGCTTTAATTTTACCTGTTGTTATTTTTCATGGAATGTTTAAATAGTTAGTGTTGCTTCTGTCCATATTGTAATAAGCCTGGAATAAAGCCATGGATATGAGATGATCTTCATTTTAAACTACTGAATGTATCCTACAGACTTCATTAGACTCTGCTAATTATGAATCCATGTAAGAAGTAGCCAAGCCACCTTTAAATCTCAACATCTCTTCAGGTAACCATCAAGGGGATAAATATTCTAAGGCATGAGGATCCTGCTCTTCTGACCACATCTATATTACAAATAGTATGAAGTCAGTATGATTTGCATAAGTACTTCTTCATTTTAGTGTTCCTGCCACATAGAGTATTATAAGAAGGCCTTTCTCAGTTTGTGACATGATCCACACAAACTCAGGGAAAGCTCAAAGATGATGTTAACACTTCAGTTCCTTGGACTTCTGATTTTCTGGATTTCAGGTATGACTGTTTGGACATGGAAATAAAGTTGAAATATTATTTAATTATTTAATTATGAAATTTTCTTTTTTATTTGGAAGCCAGCATCACATGGAGTTTGACTTTTGATTTTAAGAAATTTAAACATTGAATTTTTTTTCTTGAGAGTTTAAAAGTGCCTTTCATGTTCAATGTTTTCTTACTAATATTTATTTCTATTTTTCCAGCCTCCAGAGGTGACATTGTGCTGACTCAGTCTCCAGCCACCCTGTCTGTGACTCCAGGAGATAGAGTCAGTCTTTCCTACAGGGCCAGCCAGAGTATTAGCAACGAACTACACTGGTATCAACAAAAATCACATGAGTCTCCAAGACTTCTCATCAAGTATGCTTCCCAGTCCATCTCCGGGATCCCCTCCAGGTTCAGTGGCAGTGGATCAGGGACAGATTTCACTCTTAGCATCAACAGTGTGGAGCCTGAAGATGTTGGAATTTATTTCTGTCAACACAGTTACAATTGGCCTCCCACAGTGATTCAGACCTTAGCAAAAACCACAAGGAAAGGAGAAGTTTTACAGAAATATGTGTAATGCAGAAGAAGGCCCCTTTACTCTGAATTCTCTATACTCTGATTCAGCACAAGAATACATAGCCTAAAATTGTCCTTGTGTAATCAGACAATATTCTTGTGATTTACTGGAAACTAAGAAAATCTCATCATGGATGCAGGGGAAGAATGATCGATGATTCCATTCCCTTGTAATTGTTGAAAAATGAGGCAATGTCTGAACCCATACTATGTAGTTTACTCCTAACCCCTAAAAAGCCTAGAGAGCTCAGCTTCAGAAATTCCTGGTTCTGCTACAAATTTCCCACTGTGTGTTTTATACTAAGTGAAAAAATATTGAATATAAAGTATTTTTCATGTTTATGGATTTATATAAATTGTCCAATCAAATTTGGAAAAATTGAAAATTTCTTGAACAGAGGTTTACAATTACTAGTTAACAGATAAAAAATTAAAGTGTTTTAAACAAAAAAAGTATGTTTGTCAAATGAAGATTCCATAAATCTATGGAGTTATTTTGAATCATTGTAAATTAAATGAGTATCTAAAAATAATTGTTTTTTTACCAACAATGGAATAATGGACAATATCCTAGCATTTAGATCCACTTTTGCCACTCCAGAATTTTACAGAAATAGATAAAGCTTTAAGTTTAGCATTTCATTTGAAAAACATCAGTAAAATACTTGTAGGTGAAGGAACAGAGTCTTTGAAAAGAAAAATAGCCACAGTTAAAATTTTCCTAAGTATGAAAAGAAATGTGGCCCATCTCTTGATGATTTAACAAGTAGAAAGTACATTGCAGAATAAAATCTTCAAGACTCAAGGAAAAGGGCTTTCATCAAGGATTGTGTGTAATAGGGTAGGGATTACCAGTAAAAAGATAATTCTGTATAAAGTGATTAAGAATTTAAAATTTGGTGGGATCTGAAAGTTCATGTCTCTAAACATAGCATTGGGATTTGGAGGAAGGAGTATTTCCATGAGTTCAAGTCCATTCTGGTTTTTATTAAAAAAAAAATCCTAGGCTAGTGAAAGTTACATATTAAGAACTTGTCTCAAAAACAAAGACAAAAAAATTTAAAAATATCCAGTTGTGTGGACATTTATATTTTCTTCCAATATTTGAAGTCTAAAAATAACACACTCTCTCTTTCTCTCTCTCTCTCTCTCTCTCTCTGTGTGTGTGTATGTGTGTGTGTGTATATGTGTGTGTGTGTGTGTGTGTGTGTGTGTGTGATGTCTGTGTAAGATGGATGAATGAATCATAGAGTAGGTTTGAAGTCCCCAGAGGACAGACAGTAACTTCCTCCTCTATCACTTTTCATTTTTGAGACAGAGTCTTCTGCTAAATGTAGAATTTTCCATTGTCTAAAATAGCTCATCAGAGATACATTTCGATCTGTTTTTCTTTATGCTCAAATACTGGAGTTATAGATAAGTGTGGCTGAACTTGGTTTTACATGTTGAGAACTTAACTCAAGTTCTCATTTTTATCATGGCAAATACATTACAGAGACATCCCCCTGATCTTGAAGCTAATTTATTAAAATTTAAAAAGAGAGTTTTTACCCTCAGGATGTATCATCTGAGGTAAATGTATTGTAATACCAAGAATAATAAATTCAGTTATTTAATGTCTATTTTCTTGTTTATGCATTAATCAGTGAAGTATTTCTAACATTCTAAGGATTGTGAATACCACTAGTCATGGTAATATAGATTCTTTTAAATGTATTTTTCAAACAATTTTTCTATATATTTGTAATTGGAGAAAATGTATACCTAAATAATATATTCTATCTGTTATTTAAAAATATGTTTTGCTGGTGAGATGGCTGAGCAGGGAAGAGCACCGACTGCTCTTCAGAAGGTCATGAGTTCAAATCCCAGCAACCACATGGTGGCTCACAACCACCCAAAATGAGATCTGATGCCCTCTTCTGGTGCGTCTGAAGACAGCTACAGTGTATTTACATATAATAAATAAATAAATAAAAATATGTTTTAATATCTGAGGTTTTGTGTTTGATTATATGATTTTACAAACTCATTAATTTTACAAATCATTTATATTTTATTTTTCTAATCTTACACCATGTCACTTTTATATAAAACCTAAAAAATAAATCTACTACTATTTAAACAGGGATAATCTAACACCTATATGTTCTTCAATTTATGATTCATTTCTTGGAAATATAAACAAACAAAATATCCAGAATATTTTTGGTTAAATTTTCTCACCTCAAATATCCCAGATAACAACATTCTATTATGTAGTGCATTTACACAATTAATCCATCCATTGGTTGGCCTCTAGACCATTTCTAGATATCATAAAAGGAGCAGCAATGAAGTGGATGTGCAAATGGGTATACAGTAGGTTGTAAAGTCTTTTGGGTATAAACCCAAAAGTATTATAGTTGGATCTTGAGAAAGATTCTATTTTTAGTTTTATGAACCACCTCCCCACAGATTCCCATAGTGCTGTAAGAGTTTGTACTTCTACCAGCTGTTTCCCTTTCCCCACATCCTCACCAGCATGAGCTATCATTTGCTTTGTTGTTCTTGGCTATTCTGACATCCTGACTTGTATAAGAGGAAAGCAACACTGAAAGTGGAAGTGGACAGGATGTCTACCCCTACCCAAGAAACTACCTGCAATGAACACAGCTTGTAAAGGAAAGTACGTTTTCTCTAATGCAATCTCGCTGGGTATATAAAGCAAACTTAAGGTTAGGCCCCATTCCATTAAGTGTCAAGCAAAAATGAACTTAGTAATTTTTTGAGCACTTTGCTTCACATTGCTTTGCTTAGAAATTGGTTATATTACAGGTCTTACAGGTGTTAGATTTTGTGCTTTTATTAGTTTGTTTTTACATGTGTATACTTCTTATGGCATTTTGGTTTTGATGTTTAAGTTCAGTTTTTTTTTGTCATTTTTCTTGATGAATATTTGTTATTGTTGCTGTTATGTTTTAAATTCTGTTTTTCTGTTTCTTTATGTTTTTGGCTGTTTTATTTTTTTCAAATAAGAGACTAAAAGGAAGGGCATGGACTTCGGTATCTTGGGAAAGAGACAGAATATGAGTGGCATTGGGGTAAGAGAAAATGTGATCAGAATATATTGCCTGAAAAATCTTTTTACAAGAGAAATATTAAAATATAAGTAAAAATTCAAAAGTATAAACAAATGGAAGGAAAATTTCTGTTACTATAATATTTCTTTACTGTAAATATTTCTTTATTTTCATCTCACTAACATGAATGGATTTAATTGATCACTTTAACTGTAAATAGCTATTGTGGATATGGCAGATGGATAACTATTAGTTAACTATGCTAAGTATTTTGATTGGGTACATGCCCTACAATATCCTGTGGTGTCATTCTAGCAAGTACTTCAAGTGTGTTTCGTAACCTCAAGTTATGTTGCTGGTGTTGAAGAATGGAAACAGAAAATCCCTGATTAAAGACCAGTATTTTAAGTGTAACAGAACTGCTTTGCAAATTTATCACTTAGAAAATCCCTGTTGTCCCAAAAAGCAGGGGTCCTGCTGTGGCCCCTGCATGCCTGGCCTGCTGAGGCTCTCTCTCTCTCCTTAGCAGGGGGCCTGGTGCTGAGGCCAGGTTCTCTCTCTCTCTCTCCCGGGGCTGGCCTGTTTGCTGCACTGAGCCTTAATTAAAAGGAGGCAATGTATGAATGAATTATTTTATTGTAGGAAGGATATGCTGTTTGAGTAGAGAGAAAGAAAGGAGAGGAAGGAGAGAGAGATAGAAAAGAAGGAGAGGGAGAAAGGCAGAGAAGAGAACAAAGAGCAGAGAGGAGAGAGAGAGAGGGGAGAGCAAGAGGGTAAGAGTTAAGAGAGGAAGGGTAAGGGTAAGAGGTAAGAGTAGGATAATAAGAGAGTGAGGAGGGGGCACATTACTCCTTTTATTATATGGGGCATGGCATGCCTGGCTTGTGGTCAGATGACTTTGTGTAAGGTCCAGCTAGAATGCTGGGAGTTTGAGGCAGTGTCTTCCCGATAGAATACCCATCTCCTGCAGGGGCATCTGTGAGGCGTCTGGGCTGAAGTCTGAGCCATTGGTCTCTGGAGCATCACTGAATGCCTACCATCCCTTTTAAGCAAATGCTCCGGGGTTCCGAGGTATCTCTGCTCTACTGGACTCCAGCTTTCAGAACTGCTCACTGCCCCACAAGTTCCCATTTCAGAGTTGCTATCAATGGATCCAACAAGACAAGAAACATCAGCTGGAGTGATCAGTGCTCAGTCAACAGCAAGGGATCTCTGTCTCCACTTTTGTGCCTTCTGTTGTACATCCCAGGTGAGAATAATTGTAGAGAAATATTTCTATTTTCTTCGCAGCAACCTCCTGGAGATTCCAGCATGTTTCAGCATGTTAAGTACATTCCTTAGGAAAATTTTCTCTAAGGTATTTCACCCAAAAGACTGTCTTTGAAATGTACAATGTATATATGCCTTCATGTGTGCTAATAGATTCTATATTTATATTTTCTTATGAAATTGCAGACTTGAAAATGTACTGTGTCTTAACTCAGTCTCCATCTACTCTGACTGCCAATACTGGAGACCAGATCACCATCACCTGCAAGACTAATCCCAATGAGCGAACACAGTTCTCTTGGTATGAGCAGCAACCAGGCCAGTCCCCTAAAGCCTTAGTGTATGGCATAAATACTCTGCTTTCAGGAATCCTAGCACACAGATCAGAGGCAGTCGATCTTGAGCAAATTTTTTCCTCACTACTGACAATATAGAGATAGATGATTCTGGCAGTTATTACTGTGCTGAATGGCCAGGGTACCACAATGTTACTTCCCTAAACAAAATCCTTTAGAGCAAGGCATAAACCACAGTCTCTTACAAAACATCAAAATTCCTATGAAGGACTTTTAAAATCTTTTCTTTGTTTTTGAAACAAAGTCCTTCCAACAACATTAATTTTTATTTAATATAAAAGAATACTAATTTGGAGTAAAATAATGAATGTTAATGAACATTCTGAGTGGTTATAAGTAGTCTGTTTGTCATAGACTGTAAGAATAAACACTGCTGCTCTCCTTGGGCCCAGGAACAGTTTTGACAAAGATTCTCAGCAGGACTAAAATCTGATCAGAATGGGATTGTTTGTTCCCATAGCATTCATTCCACTATTGCACTAATGGGTATGACTTCCCAGGTCAGCCATTATAATATTTCGGGGTCACAACAGAGTGAGACTGATGATGGCTTTTCGCCTCCAGCAGTGGCACAGCAGTTTCCAACACTATGACAGCTAGTCAGTGGGGATGAGACATTTAGGAAAGAACTAACTTGATTTCTTCTTGCTCTCGAACTTTGTCATAAATATTAGTGCTTGATGTGTGATCTCTTGAGGAAAATGGTAGTGGAACAGACTATCATCTAGTCATGTCCTGGACAAAAACACATGTGGCTTAATTTTTTTTATATGGTTAAATAATAAATCCTGTCATTATCCTTAACCTCATTGTGAAACCAAACAATATGTTAATTGTTTGTAACTGATATTTACTATATTAATTTTATGTGTCCAATCTTACAATTTGGCCACAGTATTAAAATCTGTAATTATCATCTTTGAATGAAAATCTCAGGATAACTTGTATTCTTCCTGTGATGGTGGAAAAAAGTGTGTTCTATATCAGTACTTCTAAAACTGGGAGTGAGGGTAGCATATTTTTCCTTTTAAGAGTGTCAGTACTTTGGACAGATAGAGATATATGTCTGAGTGAAACATCCTTTCAGAAAACATAGAGTCATCTTTGTGTCTGTGTTCTCACTTATTTGATACTGATCTTCACTGTTGCTATAACAAAATATCGGAGCCTATATATTCTGAAAATAAACAATCAGAGTTTACCATCGTTTTACCCTGTGTTGGTTTATGTTTCTTGCTTGTTTGTTTGTTTGTTTTTCTTTTTTTCTTTATTCCTATATCACCCTCCTATACTATGGGTCTGAGTAACTTTATCCTTGTAATCCCTTATATTGTTTACATTTATGTGCATGTGAAAAATTTTAATTTTAGACCTTGAAAACCAGTTTTCCAAACCATATGTAATTATCCTCTGCTGCGAAACTTGCTACAGATTTGGCAAAGGGGGAGCTAATCTGTTCAACTATGTATCTACTAGTAACCATAACAGGCCCCAAACAGTAATCCTAATCCAATGGACCATTAAAGAGACTCTCCAGTATGGAGCAGTGTGGAGCAGTGGTCTGTTCAGGTAACAGGTTCACGTGAGTATTTGGCTTTGAGCCCTGGATCCCCTGTGGGCAGTTTCTGCTTGCAGGAGGCAGAAGGAGCTTGGCCATAACTCCTGAGTCTTTGGTTCCTGTTTCAGTCACAACTCCTCACAGCTGCCCCAGCAGGAGATGTGTGCTCTATCAGGCAGACAATACCCCAAGCTCCCAATCTTCTAGCTGGACCCTATCCCCAGTCATCTGACCACAAGCCAGAAATGCCATGCCTCATACAATAAAAGGGGTGGTTTGCTCCCTCCTCTTTCTCTTGGTCTCTCACTCTCTTGCTCTCATGCTCCTCCTCCCTCCTTCTGCTCTCTCTCCCCTCTCTTTCCTGCTCTTTGTTCTTCTCTTGCTTCCTTCCTTTCCTTTCTCTCTCTCTCTTTTTGGTTTTTTGAGACAGGGTTTCTTTGTGTAGCCCTGGCTGTCCTGGAACTCACTCTGTAGACCAGGATGGCCTCGAACTCAGAAATCCACCTGCCTCTGCCTCTTAAGTGCTGGGATTAAAGGCATGTGCCACCACTGCCCAGCCTCTCTCTCTCTTTCTTTTCTCTCTCTCTTCCCTCTTCTTTCTTTCTCTCTACTTGACCAGCCTATTTTCTCCTTCTTACAATAAAATATCTCATTTATACATTGCCGCCTTTTTAACTAATGCACCTTGTGCCTGCAGGCCTCAACACCAGGGAAATAGAGAGTCAAGGGCTTCAGCCCAGGCCCCTGTCTCTTGGTACAACACTCCAGCTGTGAGTTGAGATCACTTTCAGTGTCTAATGACCCTTTCACAGGGATCCTCAATGATCGTCAGAACTATAAGATATATACATTACAATTCATAAGAGTAGCAAAGTTACAGTTATGAAATTGAGATTTTAGATAATTTTGTATTTGAGAATCACCAGAACATGAGGAACTGTATTAGCATGTTACAGCATTAGGACAGTTGAGAACCTCTCATCCAACTGAAGGCATTGGTTAAACTCAACAAATGTCCAATAGATGACTGGGTACAAAAATATTCAAAATTTGTTATATGAACATATGATATTATCAAAGACTTAGTAAAATTTTAAAAGTTATGTTAGCATTTGATGGACTGACCATCCTTATCACTGTTTTCTTAGTTCAGGTATGGTTTGTCCAGTACATGTTCAAATTTTAGAAGTTTAGTACCTAATATGGTACAACTAAAAGGGTATGTAAATTTAAAAGAAAATTCCCATAAAATGCAGTTAATTGTATGGGGTGAGGACTAGTAACCCTAAGAAATTATAGACTAATAAATTTGAACCTGATTTATGCTAAAGAACACACATATTAAACAGGAAAAATGTGCCAGGCAGTGGTGGCACACATCTTTAATCCCAGCACTTGGGAGGCAGAGGCAGGAGGATTTCTGAGTTAGAGGCCAGCCTGGCCTACAGAGTAAATTCCAGTTCAGCCAGGGTTATACAGAGAAATGCTGACTGGAAAAACCAGGAAAACAAAAACAAACAAATAAACAAAAAAACAGGAAAATATTTTTTCAGTATTATATGTGTGTATAGTGTAAGTTGGTGTCTATATGCATGATTGTTTTACATGTGTGTACTTGTGCATTTGTGGGTCCAAAACTGATATTAGGAGTTGTCTTTTGTCATTCTTACTCCCACTCATTGTGACATGGTATTTTGAATATCAGCTGTGCAAAGTCAAAAAGCATTGATACACATGTTAATTATCCAAACTCTGTTTTTCACATTTGTGTGGCAAGTATGTTATAATGATTGAGTTATTTCCCCAGACATAATCTAATGAGTTTAAAATATCAAAACTACTTCCACAAACATGAATAACTATTTAGCATATAATAATATATCACTTTTAAAATTTCAGTGGCAAATATACTGAATGCATGTGTCCAAAGTCCTAACTATAAATAACACTAAACATGTATGTTATTTATATTAATTATATAAGCATTTATAATTTAACATATCATTTATGTTTTAAGTTTTATGTTAAGCTATTATCTGTTTGATGCTAAGCTCAGTTGTTTGCAAGCAGGAAACTCTGACGTTCCATTTACAGTATGGTAGGAATACATACCACTGATGCACCATACATTTCTAAGGAACTAGCAAAGATATTTAAATATTTATAATGAAGTCAGAATTATTTGAAAAAATAAAAATATATCATGTGATTTAATATCATGTAGAAATTTAGTAATTGTTAATGTTTATATTTGCACCAGTGTGTGGCAGGAATGAGTCCAGATACCGTGACTTGTGGCTTACAGAGACCCATTATACACAACAATAACTTCTGTACCTGCTAACCCTGGTGGAGGGTACAAAGTGTTACACAGTTCCAGCAATAAACATGTCTGCTTTTACAATTTGCCTGACTCCTAGAGTCTATTTCATTGACTTTAAGCCTTCTTACCCACATCCCAAGGGTCTTTATCAGGGTTACAAGCAACACCAGTGTATGTTCATTATATATAATATAGTCACTGTGTACATGTAGGAGTGGTGGTAAACAGCTATTGGTCAATTGCTAGGAATTTTCAAGAAGTGCAAAAGGAAGGCAGGCAGGCAGAAAGAAAGGAAGGAAGGGAAAAGAAAAGGAAAGAGTGAAGGAGCAGGACATGCTTAAGAGAATAAATAAAAACTGCATAGAAGAGAAATACATCTACAAGAAAATAATGATAGATTATGTCTCGTTTTATGGAAGTATCTGAATTTAATATATGGATACAATATATCTGATAATCTCATCAGCTCTTGGACAAAAGTTGTTTCCAACACTTCCCAGATGTCTTCAGATTTTATGTTTTTGTGACTTTTCTGCTCATATGGAATAATTCGCTTGTCCTTGGGGAATGAGACATTTAATATTCTTAAAAGGTTAACCTGGTACTAGATAGGCATCTAAAATCACATGAGCTACCATTTGTCCACTCCAACTGTCTAGATCAGTGCTAGAATAAAGGCCAGCTATTACTCTGTCAGATTGCCTAGAGCAAACAACATTACTGGTCATTCCCCAGAGGATGACCTGGGTACATTTGTCTTTACCCCTATTCCCTCTGATGTGCTTGTTATTTTAGCACTTATGAAGAATGCTAGAAACACAAATCTCTGTGACTTCCATGTTAAGATTTTTCGGTGTCTTGTTATTCTCCTATCAAATAACATATTTTGTGTTACCAATTTCACCCTTAATATAAAAGATCATTTTTATGTTAATTTTTACAAACATAAGAGACTCATATTACTCTTTCTTGTGTGTATATTGCTGTATACACCATAATATTTACATATTTATTCCTAAGGTGGAGCTTTCCTTGTTGGTCTAAGTTACAAAATTTCAGCTGTAATCTTGCCTTGACTGAACACATGCTACAGGATTTATCTTCTCAAAATGAGGTTTCCTATTCAATTCCTGGGGATGCTAATGCTCTTGTTTCCTGGTAAGGAGAGAGAGAATGACAAAGGAAAATGTGGTAGGAAAGTGTGCTATGGAGTACAATGATGTCCAAGTAATTTATGTACAGATATGAGAAACTAGATAGCAAGTCTCTAGTTTCATTATTTGTATTTGAGATTTAGGTCTGTGTGAAAGATATTCTTAGAGGATCTTTGTTGTTCCACAGGCAGGGCCCTGGGCTGTGGTCTGCCTGGCTGAGGTTCTCTCTCTCCCTGGAGGCAGAGGGCCTGCTGCTGAGGCCCAGGTTTCTCTCTCTCTCTCTCTCTCTCTCTCAGAGCTGACCTGTTTGCTGCACGGCACCTTAATTAAAAGAAGGCAATGTATAAATGAGTTATTTTATTGTAGGGAGGATAAAATATGCTGGTTGAGTAGAGAGAAGGAAAGGAGAGGAAGGAGAGAGAGAGAAAAGAGAGGAAGAGAGCAAGAGAGAAGAACAAAGAGAAAGAGACGGGAGAGAGAGGTAAGAGTAAGACAGGAGAAAAGAGAACAAAGAGAGAGGAAGTATGAGAATGAGGAGGGCGCAAACCACCCCTTTTATTGTATGGAGCATGGCATGCCAGGCTTGTGGTCAGATGACTGGGTGTAAGGTCCAGCTAGAATGATTGGAGCTTGAGGCATTGTCTGCCTCAAGACACACATCTCTTGCAGGGGCAGCTGTGAGGGTTTGGGCTGAAATCTCAGCCATTGGTATCAGAGTTATCACTGAACTCCTATCATCCCTTGTGAACAAATTTACTTTGCTCAGTGGGTCTCTGGGGTT
Source organism: Mastomys coucha (assembly GCF_008632895.1). Taxonomy (NCBI): domain Eukaryota; kingdom Metazoa; phylum Chordata; class Mammalia; order Rodentia; family Muridae; genus Mastomys; species Mastomys coucha. The sequence goes on along the minus strand of NW_022196903.1, from coordinate 63,020,374 downwards.
CCCAGGTGGCTGCTGTACTGGAGTCTGGCTGTCAGAACTGCCCACTGCCCCACAGATTTCGGCTCCACAGATAATTTTTATGCAGATGGATTTGGAGTTTTTACATTCTGCCCAGTGTAGAAGAATGCTAGGACAGGGAAGCAGGAGTGTTTGGGTTGGTGAGCAGGGGGAAGGGGATAGGATAGGGGAATGTCAGAGGGGAAACGAGAAAAGGGGATAACATTAGAAATGTAAATAAGGAAAATATCTAATAACAATGACAACAACAAAAACATTCTGTCTAGCATCCTTTTAAGAATTGCTTTTCACTTTGTTAAATTTTATTTGGTATATGAACAAAAACTCCACACAAAGATATAAAATTTTCACTTCAAATAAATAACATAAAGGAAATATTACTTATGAGGATTCTACATGACTTTGTATATTCTCTTACTATTTCAATTTCCAGTGGTAATATTGCAATGAACCAGACTCTGCTCTCCTTACTGGTCACTCTTGGAGATGAAGTCTCTGTCTCTTTCAGGTCTAGTCGCAGTCTCCTAGATAGTGAAGGGTATACCTATTTGTTATGGTACCTGCAGAGGCCTAGGCAGTCTCCACAGCTCCTCATCTATGGGGGATATCTGTAAGAATATGGACTCTCTAATAGAGTCAGAGGCAAGGAATCAGAGACAGACTTCACACTGAAAATCAGCAGTGTGGAAGCTTATGATGTTGCAATTTATTACTGTTCTCAAGCTGCACATGGTCCTCCCACAGTGACACACACACAGTTACAAACACTTCTTTATTTTGGATATTCCAAAATATGTTGCTCATTTGAGGTTCTTCCCAAGCTTTTCATCTGAGGATATTGATTTTGTTTTAGTATTTCCCCTCTGGGCATAGAAGATATTTTGTTATTTTTCCAAAATAAAAATCCTGCCTCACCAGGCAGTAGTGGTGCATGTCTTTAATCTCAGCACTTGGGAGGCAGAGGCAGGCAGATTTCTGAGTTCAAGGCCAGTCTGGTATACAGGGTGAGTTCCAGGACAGCCAGGGCTATACAGAGAAAACCTTGTCTTTAAAAAAAAATCCTGTCTCATTACCATGGTGAATTGCATACTGCTGCCAAGGGAGGACATTCTTTTGTAAGATTGAGGTAAAAGCTCAGCTGTGCTTTTGCCTTCCTGAACATCCTCCTCAATTCCCCTTCTCAAAAGGTGGGTTGCTAATGTTATGTGTTGCTGTTATGGGGAGAGAGAGAAAGAGAGAGAGAGAGAGAGAGAGAGAGAGAGAGAGAGAGAGAGAGAGAGAGAGAGAGAGAGAGAGAGAGAGGAAGAGGGACCAATAGGAAGGGAAGAGAGTACTCCTAAGAGAAACCAAAGGGTCAGAGACAACCCAATTCCATTGTTAGAAAGAAGGAAAGAAGTACCATAAGAACACCAAGCCATGCAAACATAACAGATATGGAGGACTTAGCTCAGACATGTACAGGCTCTGTAATAATATCTTTAGTATCTTTCATATCTGAGCCCCTGAGTCCTACCAGGGCAGGATGCCTGTTGTACCAAAGGCAGGGGCCTGCTGCTGAGGGCTGGGTCTCTCTCTCTCTTCCCCATGCTGTGGCTGCATGGTGTGTTAGTTAAAAAGAAAGCAATGTATAATTGAGTTATTTTATTGTAGGAAGGAGAAAATAGTCTGGTCAAGTAGAGAGAAGGAAAGGAGAGGAAGGAGAGAGAGAAAGGAGAGGAAGAAAGCAAGAGAGGAGACAAAGACCAAAAGAGAGAGGGAAGAGTAATAGAGTGAGAGAGTAAGAGTGAGAGTGAAAGAGTGAGGAGGGACAAACCATCCCTTATATTGTATGGGGCGTGGCATGTCTGGCTTGTGGTCAGATGAATGGGTATAGGGTCCAGCTAGAATTCTGGGAGCTTCAGGCATTGTCTGCCTGATAGAGCACACATCCTTCTTCCCCCTGCAAGCACGAATTGCTCAGAGGTGTCCAGGGCTGTCTTAGTCAGGGTTTCTATTCTTGCGCATACATCATGATCAAGAAGCAAGTTGGGGAGGAAAGGGTTTATTCATCTTATACTTCCACATGGCTGTTGATCACCAGAGGAAGTCAGGACTGGAACTCAGGCAGGTTTGGAAACAGGAGCTGATGCAGAGGTCATGGAGAGATGTTCCTTGCTCACTTGCTTCCCCTGGCTTGCTCAGCCTGCTCTCTTATAGAACCCAAGACTTTCAGCCCAGGGACGGCACCACCCATAAGGGGCCCTACCTTTTTGATTACTAGTTGAGAAAATGCCCCACAGCTAGGTCTCATGGAGGCACTTCCCCAACTGTAGCTCCCTTTTCTGTGATAACTTCAGCCTGTGTCAAGTTGACACACAAAACCAGCCAGTACAAGGGCTGAAAGCTAAATACTCAACTGAGCTTAAGTTACTTGAGCAGACCATTGTCCCACACTGCCACTCAGATTCCTTCCTTTTTTCTGAAGGGAAATGGAAGAGAAATAGATCTGGGAGAAATTAAGTGGTGGTGATTTTTGGTGGTGGTGGTGGTGGTAGTGGTGGTAGATGAGGTGGAAGTGATGGTGGATCTAGGAGGAGTGGAGGGAGAGGAAATTGCATTTGGGATTTAAAGTATTATGAAGAGAGGGAAAAGAAAGGGGCTTCTCAGGTGGGAATCAATGACAAAGAAGGATAATGTGGAAGCATGTGGATTTGGGGACCCTGCTGTGGTAAAGCTTATTCTGTCCAAATGTGTGATTGCCTTTCCTTTCTCTTATTCCAGAAGATTATGGGGATATTGTGATGACCAAGATTGCACTTTCCACTTCCATAACTCCTGGACAGTCAGTTTCAATATCCTGCAGGTTTAGTATGAGTCTCCTAAAGAGTGATGGCAAGACTTATTTGAATTGGTACTGGCAGAGGCCAGGCCAGTCTCTCTAGCCACTGATCTGTCAAGTGTCCAACTGTGCCACTGGAGTTCCAGACAGGTTCAGTGGCAGTGAGTCAGGGACAGATTTCACACTGAAAATCAGTAAAGTAGAGGCTGAGGACATTGGTAGAGCAACATCTAGAGCATCCTCCATATTAAGAGAGACTCAAACAAAATCCTCCTTGCTTGTGGTGACAAAATGGCTCATAAGTTCCTTGTAATGAGGGCAACACGATGCAGTTGGCATGCAAGGTAAAGATAGTACTAAATGACACTTGGTTTTCTCTGATTTTCAGCTATTGTAACAATAATTCCCTAGGACTTACCATGAGAGTTCATGTTGGGAGGAGGGGCTGCATTTTCTCTGCACGGAGAAGATTCTATACAGTGTCTTACTGGATAAGAGAAGTTCAGCCAGTTATAGTTGGTGGTAGACAGGACCATAATTTGAAAAGGACTGCTTAAATGTACATATTTTGGTCTGTATTTATTCTTTAATCGCTTCAGGATTGTGTGGATATATGACAATTATTCAGATAGGTTTGTCTCAGTTGCCACATTGAATAAAATTCATGTTTTGATTTTTACTTTCAAGTTGGCTTACTGAGGACAGGATACCAGGCCAGATTGGAGCACGATATGATCCCATATTAAGTAGCAATGGGAGATTCTCTGAGACACTGTAAGATGAAGATGTTGAAGGTTCAAAATAATTAGCAGCTGAGTCCTCAGAACAATTGATATGTATACATTCAACAAGGAATTACTTTCTAAAATATACACAAACCAGGAAGTATAGAGAAATCAGTAAACAAGAAATCTAAAAACCTAGTCTATAATTGTATAAATTAATAAGTATACAATTTATAATTGTATAAATTAATAAGTAAGAAATAGAAATGAACAATAAAGAACTTCTGGCTCTTGCAAACTTTCTGTCTTCCTTTCAGCAATGGTCTCTGAGCCTTTGAACTGAGATGTGATATAAATGTCCCATCTGTGGCTGAACAGAGCACTGATGTTTATTCTCTGCACTTTTATCTTTTGTGATCTCTGTATTAACCACCATACACTGCACAAGGGACTTCTCCAATGAATTCTGAGTGCTGTGCTAATCTATGTGTAGAAATAACCTAATATATGGGGTAGCTTGACAGTGAGTCCATTTAGCAAAATAATAATAGTAATTTGGCTCATAGGCCAGTGAGCTTCTTGTTTTTTGGCTACTCCAGCTTTTTTTCTTGGGGCCATTGGCTTGGAGAATTGTTTTCAAGACT
>NW_022196903.1:62990386-63016159 GCF_008632895.1 Mastomys coucha | reverse complement strand
CTCTTTGAAGGGCTGGATTTGTGGAAATATATTTTGTGAATTTGGTTTTGTCATGGAATACATTGGTTTTTCCATCTATGATGATTTAGAGTTTTGCTGGGTATAGTAGTCTGGGCTGGCATTTGTGTTCTCTTAGGGTCTGTATGATATTTGTCCAGGATCATGTAGCTTTCATAGTCTCTGGTGAGAAGTCTGGTGTAATTCTGATAGGCCTGCCTTTATATGTTACTTGACCTTTTTCCCTTACTGCTTTTAGCATTCTTTCTTTGTTTTGTGCATTTGGTGCTTTGACTATTATGTGGTGGGAAGAATTTCTTTTCTGGTCCAGTCAATTAGGGGTTCTATAGGCTTCTTGTATGTTCACTGGCATCTCTTTCTTTAGGTTAGGGAAGTTTTCTTCTATAATTTTGTTGAAGATATTTACTGGCCCTTTAAGTTGGAGGTTTTCACTTACTTCTATACCTATTATCCTTAGGTTTGGTCTTCTCATTGTGTCCTGGATTTCCTGTATGTCTTGGGTTAGGGTCTTTTTGCTTTTTGCATTTTCTTTGACTGTTCTCTCAATGTTGTCTATGTTATCTTTTGCCCCTGAGATTCTCTCTTTTATCTCTTGTATTCTGTTAGTGATGCTTGCATCTATGTTTCCTGACTTCGTACCTAAGGTTTCTAATTTCAGAGTTGTCTCTTTTTGTGATTTCTTTATTGTTTCAACTTCCATTTTTAGGTCCTGGATGGTTTTACTCAATTCTTTCACCTGTTTGTTTGTGTTTTCCTGCAATTCCTTAAGGGATTTTTGAGTTTGCTCTTTAAGTGCTTCTACTTGTTTACTTGTGATTTCCTATAATTCTTTATGGGATTTTTTGGTTCCTCTTTAAGGGCTTGTACCTCTTTACCTGTATTCTCCTGTATTTCTTTAAGGGAGTTATTCATGTCCTTCTTAAGTTCCTCTATTGAAAGGAAAAATTAAAGCTTTAGACCTGTGCTGACTAAGAAGAAAAGTTATGTGCCTAAGAATCCATCAAAAGCTGGCCCACATAGGCCTGGGAATGAGCAAGCAAGTTGTTGGATATCATAAGAGCTGGCAGGTCAAGAAGACATAAAACTATAAACATAGAGGAAAACATGTCTAGGCGAACGAGGACATGTCAAGGCCCAGGCCTGCAAAGATGTGCCTGGTGGACACTAAGTAATGGACCATCTGGTCCTCTCAGATATGGTTTAAGGTCAGATGCTTTGTTGACTCAGAATAACACCAACTTTAGGAATTTTCCACTCTGTTCTGCACGTAATAGTTAATATTTGAACTAGCCAATCATGTATGACAACACTGATCCCTTTGTTCCCTCAGACCTTTTCCCTATATAAACCCCTAACTTTCAAGCCTTGTGGTCTGCTCCACTATCTCCTGCATGAGATAGGTGTGGTGCTGAACCAGAGTGCCGCGAAATTAAAAATACCTCTTGTAATTACATCAAGATGGTCTCTCGTGATTCCTTGTGTGCATATCCTCCCAAGATTTGAGTGGGGGGGTCTCCCCACGGGGGTCTTTCACTATCAGCATTGTGAGATATGATTTTAGATCCAATTCTTGCTTTTCCGGTGTTTTGGGATATCCAGGACTTGTTGCAGTGGGAGTACTAGGTTCTGATGAAGCCAAGTAGTCTTGCTTTCTGTTGGTAGGATTCTTGTGTTTGCCTTTCACCATCTCTTGATTTTTGGTGTTAGGTGTTCTTAATGTCTCTGAGTAGAGCTCATCCTGTTCCTGCCACCCTGCAATTCCCCTGTGACTTGTGGGGCCTGTGCCTCCCAGCTGGCTGCTCCAGTCTTAGAAACTCACCAGAGAGAAAATGGTGGCTCTCACCTGAGTCTCTGGGTTAAGGCGCTCCCTGGAGGTAGGCCCTCCACTTGCAGGGAAGGGGCAGAGAAGGACGCTGCTGATCCACCTCTGGGAAGCTGAGAGGCTCCTGTCCCTGCTGCCCTGCAGCTCCCCTGGGACTCGTGGGGTTTGTTCCTCCTGGCTGGCTGCTCCAGTTGACATTAGATTTTTTTAAGGGCAACAGCTTAAAATAGAGTTTAGAGGACAAGATAGAATCTGTCCTTTTCTTTGTTTCTTTATTGGCTGTATCTCTCTAAGGGCAATTTAACATAGAATGGAGTCTTAAGAGCAGATATATAAATACTTTTTCACTATGTCAGGAGGTATCATATAAGGGCTTTTGAATATATTTCTTAATTATTCATTTTTAATATTTTATGCTCTTTTACTATTCTTAAATCCCAATGAATATTTTTGCATGTTTTGAAACAATTTAGCATTCAATATTAGATACAGGATCCTCAGTTATGGATAGTATTAAATAACCATTAATGATAATTTTAAGGCATGATAGAATATGAATATAAAAGTTAAATAAAGTTTTTATGTATTATTTGATTCTGAAAATATTCAATAATATAAATATATTTGATGTATAAAATGCATTTAAATAATAAAAAATAGGAAAATAAAGAATAAAATACAGTTTATTCTACTACTTCAGTCGCTTCAATGTCTAGCAAACAGGTGCAAATACTCCTACACACATATGTACATAAAAGCTGAAATCTGATAAATCACAGGATTCCTTTCTAGCCAATTGAAAACATCTGTTCTTTTGAAAGAATTTTCCCATTAGCAAATAATCTTGTAATTTGTAGACCACAAATTACATAGTATAAAAATTAAAAAGAGGGAGTGAGATTAAGGAAAAGCAGATTTTAAAATGAACCTTATTAGAATATCTTGCTCAAAGCATGATGTAAGGTATGCTTTAGAAGATGGAACATTGACAATGTATATTACTTTGTATTTCCTACGGTTCTGAAAAATCACAATATAATCTAAGCTCATCTTAGATTCACAGAAATCTTCTTGACTCTGATTCTAGAATGCTACGATTACAGAGATAAGATAAAATAACTGACTCTCAATGTTCTTTAATGCAAAAATTATTTGCAAAATCAGCAATTTTTATAAGAAAGCTTTGTGAGACTTGCATTATGTAGGAACACCTCCAATCTGCACTATGAAACTTATGATACTTACTTAAGGCTACATTTGTGTTCAAATGAGACTGTGACATAAAAAAATTATTCCTTTTACTCTTCATCATTTATTCAAAAGAAGGATAAAGTCTCAAGGATTCTGTTTATGACTTCTATTCTTCACACTTCCTTAAACATGTGTCTCTAAGGTTTGTTTACTAAAATGGTCCTGGAATTCATTATTACATTTAATATTCTAAGTATCTAGAATGAGTTGAAGTTCAGTCATATAATCAGCCAGTTTCATTCATTACCTATCATGAACTATTTTGACATGTGCAATAGAGAAAGTGCAATTCATCACATCTAATAATATAATGAAGAAGTGTGAAAACAGAAGGTATCTTCTTAATAACCACATACTTTCAGTTCTAATTAAGTGTGTTTTGCATAGGCCCTTAGGGATTCTATACTTCTTATATTTTTGGTTGTGAGCCTAGCCTTTAACGGCTGAGCCATCTCTCCAGCCCTCCATACTTCTTACAGTTAATACTGTTTCCTCCCCAGAGAGCCAACAGATTGCCTTAAGTAGAATATATCTCTCCAAACAACAGAAGATTTTCATTTCAAGACTGTGTTCTTTGTTCCTTTTTACCTCACAGGATACTGAAAAAGGGATAGACTTCTTGAGGCTCCTGATGTGTGAAGGATAACAGAAAATTCTATACTTCTATCAATGTGCTGAGAAATTCTTTTTATTTTTTAAACCAAAGATTTTTTAATTTTATTTTTATTTTTTTATTTTTTATTTTTTATTAGATATTTTCTTTATTTACATGTCAAATGATATCTCCTTTCCTGGTTTCCCCTTGGAAAAAAAAAGAAATAAAAGAAAAGAAAAACAAAGTCTGTTCCCTTCCCCTTCCCCCTGCTCATCAACCCAACCTCATCCCCTTCCTAGCCCTGGCATTCCCTTACACTGGGGCATAGAACCTTCATAGGACCAAGGACCCCTCCTTCAATTGATGACTGACTAGGCCATACTTTGCTATACATATGTTGCTGGAGCCATGAGTCCTACCATGTGTTCTCTTTGGTTGGAGTTTTAGTCCCTGGGAGCTCTGAGGGTACTAGTTAGTTCATATTGTTGTTCATCCTAAGGGGCTGCAAACCCTTCAGCTTCTTGGGTCCTTTCTCTAGCTCCTTCATTGGGGACCCTGTGCTAAATCCAATAAATGGCTGTGAGCCTCTACTTCTGTATTAGTTGGGCACTGTCAGAGCCTCTCAGGAAGCAGTTATATAAGGCTCCCATCAGCCAGCACTTTCTGGCATCCACAATAGTGTTTGGGTTTGATGATTGAACATGGTAATAATTCCCAGGTAGAGCAGTTTCTGGATTGTCCTTCCTTCAGTCTCTGCTCCATAGTTTGTCTCTGCAACTCCTTCCATGGGTATTTTTCCCCCTTTTAAGAAGGAACAAAGTATCTACACTTTGGACTTCCTTCTTCTTGAGTATCTTGTTATTTGTGGATTGTATTTTGTGTATTCTGAGCTTTTGGATGTACTCTTTGATAAGTGGATATTAGCCAAGAAATTCTTTATCCAGGGAAGACCAGTTCTTCTCCTAAAATTCATTTCCTTCAAATTTATTATTCATACACACACATGCGCGCACACACACATACATACACATATACATGCACATTCAACTTATATGTTAAATAGCACCTTTCTGATATTACAGATATGAAAATGACCAATAGTTTAATGTAGTTTTCAGGAACCTTGGCTGTCTAAAGTGAGTACAAAACAAAAGTGTCAAAAAAATGATTCATCACATTTATGAAAAAAGTGTTCTTATTCAGAACATGTACCAAGTCATATTAGTAAATCTCACTATTTAATATTACTCTTGGCTTCATTTGTGCTGTAGTGTGATTAGTATCTCAAACCCTAGCTAGAGAGGCTTTACCTCATTGCAAATAAACATGTATATATCTATATGACAACACACAAAACAAAGAAATCTTGCACATAGTGTTATAACATAATAAAAAACTAGAAGAATGTCTGAAAAGAGACAGGACTGAGCGGAAACAAGTGTTTATCTTCCCATGAGTCTGGTTTGGTTTGTATCTCAGGTTATTTGATCTTGTGGATACTTTTACTGTTTCAGTACTAGGTAGTATTCTCAGCCAAAATTTGCATGACTTCTATTATGAGCTCACAACTATATAGAATAGATAAGTAGGAAGAATCTGAGGAATTTCTCTAAATTTTAGGACTATACAGCATCAAATGCTATATAAATACCAAGGATAAACTGATTGTTCATCTAGATAAATTTATTGGGACTGAAGTGATAGATGATTAGAGAATAAAGATAACTAGTTGTACATACACAGGAACTAAGTTTGGCCCTCAGCATTCAAACTTGGTGACTCACAATATACTACAATTCATTGTACTGTAGTTCAGGAGATCTTACAATTTAGTCTAAACTCTCTGGACACTGGCATATGCACATGACATACAGACATGTAGGTAAGTTAAAAAAGAACAAATTTCAAAATAAGTTTTCCCTTGTTACTTTATTGGTCTCACTGCAATTTAGAATAAATATTTATATTCCCCTACAAAATAATTCACAGTTATTCCATGGCAGTTTTACCTTCATTATTAGCAAAGTAGACAAAATGACATTCATTCCATCCCTCTGTAGCCTGTACACCACAATGTCATATTCTTAAATATTCTTCCATTATTTCATAATCCCAGAATATCATGAAAATTCACAAAACAGGGAACCTTAGGCACAACTCATGCAATGTACAACTTTAGTCTTTTATTTGAGAGAACCCAGCCCCTATTTTATTACTATTGAATTTTATTTCTAAAGGTGTCCATCTACTATGCCAGATGAGAAGTGGAAAGCATATGAAGCTACAAAATGATCCACGGCTTCTGAACCTTGAAGGAGCTCCTGATTTCAACTTGGATGAACAGTATAACAAGGGTTTAGGAGCATTTCCTGGTTTCTGCTGATATCAGGCTAATGATATAATAATATCCTCACTTGTCATGCAAGTAATTGGAACTCTGTCTTCTAGACATGCAGATAAGTAAGATGGGGATTGAGTCAACTGGATGTCAAATATTATACCTATAATTAGAAATATACAAACAATATACATGTTTAATCAAGACAGAAATGACTTATCTGAAGTTCCAAGTAACCTTGATTGCAAATGGTTAAAAAATCCCCATAGTCATATTGTTGTTCCTCCTATGGGTTTGCAAACCCCTTCAGTTCCTTGAGTTCTTTCTCTAGCTCCTTCATTGGGAACTTTGTGCTGAGTCCAATGGACGGCTGTGAGCATACACTTCTGGGCTGGAGAGATGGCTCAGTGGTTAAGAGCACTGACTGCTCTTCTGAAGGTCCTGAGTTCAAATCCCAGCAACCACATGGTGGCTCACAACTACCCGATCATGAGATCTGACGCCCTCTTCTGGTGCATCTGAAGACAGCTACAGTGTATTTACATATAATAATAAATAAATAAATCTTTATTTATCAGAGAGTAGTCAGGCACTTAAAGAGCCTCTCAGGAGACAGCTATATGAGGCGCCAGTCTGTAAGAAATTGTTGGCATCCACAATAGTTTCTGGGCTTATTAACTGTATCCTCAGAACTTCCAGGGTCTAAACCACCAACCAAAGAGTACATATGGAGGTACCCATGCCTCCAGCTGCATATGTAGTAGAGGATGGCCTTGTGGCACATCAGTGAGAGGAGAGGCCCTTGGTCTTGTGAAGGCGTGATACCCCAATGTAGGGGACTGCCAGGACAGGGAAGCAGGACTGGGTAAGTTAGTGAGCAAAGATGGGGGGATGGGATAAGGAGGCTTTTGGAGGGGATAAAATTTGCAATGTAAATAAAGAAAACATCTAATAAAAAAATACCCATAGTCATTCTTCCATACCTAGAATCCAAAACAGCAAGAACACCAGAAACTGAGAGGGAGTCTTCATGTCTGCACTGTGACTAGACACTGACTTCTGGATAGGGAACAACCAGACTAATAAAAAGTTCCAAGTGAGAGTAGGCACACACACAAAAAAAATCCAAAGCCTGAGAAGGCTAGTTTTTCTTAGTAATTCAGCTGTGCTGTGCCCAGGTCTCCCATTCTAGATGGGAATATTGAAAAATTTGCTGCAGATTATTTTGGCCAGTGGCAGATCTTATTATAAAAGATACTTTGATACACTTTCAGCAATACAATAGATATAGGCGCTGGTGTTACTTTATTTTTTCCATTAGATTAGGACCAGGAAGAGAACAACTGTGACTTGAACTCTTACTCTCAAATGTTTCTTTATTATATCACTTCTATCAGGAGGATGTCAGTTCACTCATTCTACCAAAAAGTCTCAGGGAGTTGGAGACTATCTTTTAACGACTGTGCAGTTTACCAACTGAGCCAGTTGAACATCCCTATAGTGATTTTTGGTTTTTAAGTGAATGTCATGTGTTGAACCACCTTCAGAAAATCTGTGCATTTTTCTTTATTTTCTGTGAGCGCATAAGAATTTTGTTCATGTCAATTAGGAGGGCCTTGTTTTCCTGGTGTTTTCCATCTGTTCTGAAACATCTTTTGGTCTCCTCTTTACTGGGATTCTTTGAGCTCTAAGGAGAGAGATTTGATTCAGATTTCCCATTTAGGATTGAGATTATAGCTTCAGATGTGCTAAGTTCTTAGGGCCTACAATGTCTGGGACCCTGCTACATACATAAAGAAAAGCTTTACTCTGTGTTTACACATTAAAATATTGCTACACATTTAAATAAATCCATATGCATTCTAATGATAATCCAAGATTTCTAGTAATCAACATCAAGTTCCCATTACCCCTAAAACATGTGGAAGAATATTTCTTAGAAATTCCTTTTATTCTAGCATTTTATGTAAATTTATTCAATTAATTTTTGTGCCATTGAAGGTTGAGAGTAGTAAAGTAGCAGAGTGATTGCTTTTGTGCTTGGTGGAACCAAGATGAGGGTCAGTACCAGGAGCTAGTAATGAAGTCCAGAAATCCATGTGAGATTTTGTCTTCTACTCTCACAAATACAAAACTGAACTCAGTTCTGGGCCATTTATTCTGCCCTAATTTTGCTAATGGTCTCATGATATTTTTATCTTGACTATCTATGCTGTTTTAACAAATGTGCATAAATCTTTCTTACCTATTTACTTCCTTGATATGTGTCACTTACCCAAATTGAAAAGGAAGATCTTCGGATCTGTAAGGAATCATTTGTTTTTATTAAATGAGAATTTGTGTAAAACTCACCTAATGACCAAAGAGATTCACCATTTGCTAGTGTTTAGTTCCAGTGGATTTTCTTTGGTATATTGGTGAGATTGCCCACCCAACACAAACACCAATTCATTCTTAAGTCCTCAGGTTTGAAAATAATTAACATCACCTGCTCACTCTGGGAGCATAAGCAACCTTACAGTTGGATCACTCCTATATAGCTATCAAGTGCTTGGGTAATGGAAGCAAGTGTGATTGGTTATCCTACAGAATCTAGAAAGTTGATTTCCCAGGAGTGTTCTGAGTCAGGTTTATCTGCCTTTTCTGAAGACCATCTGTCTTTAGGGCTGTCTTGTTCCACAGATTTGCTAACATGGAAAAGTGACCAACTTCAGAGAAGTGATTAGAGTTCTCACAGGGACTTAAATAGGAAGCATAAACAATTATCATCACAACCCAAAACTTAGAAACTCATGCAACACAATAATGTAATAGCTATGAATACTAATTGAAAGACAAAAATGAAAAGATGAGAGGTGGAAATTCAAAGAGAAAAAATACAGGGTTAGAAGAGTGAAAAGCATACTGAAAGAGGACATGAGAAAGAAATGGGACAGAGAGGTTTCTGCTACAGATAATGGAAGTACAAACTAGGAAAGAGACAAAGAAAACCTAGAACTATATTGAGGGATAAAAGGATTTATTAAATAATAAGAGTTGATGTGTTGGTTTTCCTGTAGTAACAGCATTGAAGAGGGTGAGTGGAGGAGACCAATAACTTAGAGTCAACCTGTGTATTAGAATTCAATCTTAGTTTTAAAATTGTATTTACATTTGAGTTTCATACAACTACACAACAAAGTATTATATCAATCCCCATTTCTTCCCTCTCATCCTTTTTATATCACTATAATACAACCATGTTCCCAAATTTCCTCACATCTCTCTCTTTATAACCTAATTACTCTAGTTAGTGTTATCCACATGGGCATGGATGTTGGTCCTTCTGAAACATGGTAACCATATGAGTGGCTATATTTTCTAATACTAATGGCTCTGCTTCTCCAGAAACTACTATACCATTAACTGCTCAGTATAGGTTGAATCCTGGAGGAAAACTTGCCATCTAGACCAGGATTTTTGACTAACATGATCCATAGTCACTGCTTCATGACTTCATGCAATAGCCATAACATGTCCAGAAGACAACTTTTCACAGCCCTCTTCTATTTTCTGGGTTTTACATTTGATATGCTCCCATTCCACGACAGTTTCTGAGACTTGAAATAAAGATATTATATGTTTCATATCAACCTAAGCATTTAGTTCTGGATCTGTCATCATTCTGACTAGTCATGTATTTTTCCATTAACTTCTAATTAATTAAAAAAGAAGCTTCAATAACCAAAGTAGATAAGAAGTAGAGAAACCAAATGTCTAAACATTGGTATGTTTACATAATTTTTCCATTATGACAGTCTTAATGTATTATAAAATGCTATCACACCATAGAAAAGTTGATTTATCCAGCTTAAGTCTTTTATTTGAAAGTAATTTGTCCATAGCAACTTGATTTTATAATATCCTGTGCCCAAAATGTGCATTCTATCCATCAATACAGTCCTATTCTAAAGTTTTATTGGGAATCCAAGATCAGTAGCAATAGCCTGTATTATTTTGACATCTCCATATTCAGTTCATTTTACCTGTAAGACAGATTATATCAGGTACGTACATAGCAGGATGCGAAGTTTTAGGATCTGCAGCATTTTCAGTCAGAAGAAACTCAGAAAACCACTTTGCCTATTGTTAGTTTCCTTTCCCTAAAGAAAAGTAGAAAACACAGAGTTGAGAATATGATCCTGTTTTGCTGATGACTTAATACTGGAAAACCAACCCACAGGGTCTATTCCAGTTAAGAGTATTATTTATCCTGCTCTCAGAATTTCCACAGTTATCCATTGTTCTTTATCTAGGGTGGAATCCCCTCAAGAATTCCAATGTCAATGTTTCTTTTTGTTTATTTGTTTGTTTTGTTTTGGTTTTGTTTTTTATTTTTTTGTTTTTGTTTTTGTTTTTGTTTTGTTTTGTTTTGTTTTGTTGAGACAGGGATTCCCTGTGTAGTCTTGGCTGTCCTGGAACTCACTCTGTAGATCAGGCTGGCCTCAAACTCAGAATTCTGCCTGCTTCTGCTTCCCAAGTGCTGGGATTAAAGTAGTGCACCACCACTGCCCAGCCAATATCAATGTTTTTATAGATGCAGGAATCATCCTTGTTCATGTTTATGCACCAGACATTGGAACACCTGGAACAGCTTCTCTGACAATTCCAGAAGACACACTATTTCTTAGGGTTTTACTGCTGTGAACAGACACCATACCAAGGCAGTTCTTATAAAGGCAACCTTTAATTGGGTATGGCTTACAGGTTCCAAGGAGATTCAATCCATTATCATCAAGGTGGAGACATGGCAGCATCCAGGCAGGCATGGTGCAGGAGAAGCTGAAAGTTCTATATCTTCATCTGAAGACTGATAGCAGAATACTGGCTTCCAGGCAGCTAGGATAAGGGTCTTAAAGCCATACTTACAGTGGCACACCTACTCCAACAGAGCTACACCTTCTACGAGTACCACTCCCTAATCTGAGCATATACAAACATCCCACAATCTTAGAGCAAATCTCCAGTTTCTCTGCCTCTTAAAGTGTTTCTACACATTCTTCAATGATTGCTTGGTGCAGAAAGTGTGCTGTAGTTGGATCATTTGGGACTGGTCACCACATGATCTCCTAATCTCTGCATTTTGATTTATGGAATGTGTTTGTTTGTTTGTTTGTTTTGGAATGTTTTCTATCTGTTGCAAAGAGAATTTGCATATTACATATCTAAAACATATGCATTGAACAAACTCTATTTGTGTATGAATAGAGGGAATAAGAAGGCATAAATTTGAGAAAGAACAAGGAGTGTACATGGATTTGTGTGAATGGAAGGAAAGAAAGTGACAAACAGTATGTGGCTATGTTTTAATTTTTAAAAGATGAGAAAATGAATGTAAAATAACTCAGCCTAATTCTTACATCTATTTCAAGATCAAAGAAATGACATAACTTAGCAAAAATAATGAAAGAGATAAATATTTCAATATGAAAATAACTGCATTAATTATGAACCATAATCCCTTTTGGCAATCTGTCCCCCTCTAAGAATTGAAAAATAGCAGCTATGTTAGGTGGTCAATCTCAGTGAGTACTATACACTTCAGTTGGTATTGAAATGTTAGAGATATTCAATAATGTGATCCTTAAAATGACTAATAGTACATTTGATAGTTCAGGTAAGTAACATTTTCCATTTATAAGGCTAACAAATTATTGCAGTTTTCAATGGAGACCTGATTTCAAATTGCAAGTATTTACTATTTGCTATACCATGGTATGTGGTATAACTACTCTGTCTTGATTGTGAGCAGTAGCAACAATCTATAACTCAAAAGCAGCCACATGATCGCAAGGTCACATCATACTGTGCCATCCTTTTAAAACTTCTTTGGATATTCTACAGTTGTTATATTATGACTTTATATTAAATGACTTCATACCATCATTATCATAAGTAAATACATTATTCTATCTTTTTGTAATCTTGCTGAAAAAGAGAGAATATGTAATACCTCTGTTATTTCATTTCATAATGACATGAAATATGGTATATGTGTGAATATTTTCTATGTGATATTATTTTTTTTATTTTATCTGTAACCACTGGAAGTAAAGAATCGGTGTACTTGTCGTAGTACTTTTTTTTCTAAACACACTACTACTTGGCACACATCAATGTAAATGTATTTTTTTCTAGACTCTGAAATGCACACTATGCAACCCTGCCTTCATTTTGGCTATCTTAACAGTAGATGGCAGCACAATCACATTTCTATTCAGTCAATATCACCAGTCATAGAGCTGTAATCACATTAAGATTAGAAAACAAGAAGTTGTCGTAGCTAGAAACTAGGAACAACAAAAATGTCCCATGACAGAAGAATGTGTCAGAATACAAAAAAAGTGGGTTTTTTACACAATGGAATACTACTCAGCTATTGAGAATGAGGACATCCTGAGTTTTTCAGGCAAATGTATGGAACTAGAAAATATCATCCTGAGTGAGTGACTGAGACCCAAAAGTTCATGCACGGTATGTATTCAATAATAAGTGGATGTTAGCCCAAAATAAAAAAGTTTAAAAAACCCAAGATACAGTCTGCATAACTAAAAAGATCAACAAGAAGGGTGTAAATAAGGACACCTTAGTCTTACTTGGGAGGGAAGAGAAATCAACAACAAGTGGGAATAAAGGGAGGGACCAGGGAAGGAAGGTGAATGGGGGGTGCAGAGAGGGGAACCTTATCTGGTATTGGGTCTGAGAAAAGGAGTGAAGCCCTGAGGACAAGCAGAAAGAATGGAAACAGGCAACCTAGAAAGTTAATGTGCTGGGTGGGGGACCTTCCAGAATGTAACAGAGACCTGGGAGGTGAGAGACTCTGAGGACTCAAAGGGAGGGACCCTAGATGAAATGACTACAGTGGGGAGAGGGAACTTATAGAGTCCACCTACAGCAGAATGACAGGGCATCAAGTGAGGGAGGAGGGTTGCTATCCCACAGTAACAAATCTGCCCCATAATTGTTCCTGTCTGAAAGAATTGTGGGGATGGAAATGGAGAGGATCCTGAGGAAAAGAAGTTCCAATGACAGGCCCAAGTGGAATCCAGCAACAGGGGTGTCCCCAAGGCCTGAAACTATTACTGAGCCTATGGAATACTCACAAAGAGGGACCTAGTATGACTTCACTCTAAAAGACCCAACAGCTGCTGAATGAGTCAGATGCTGGTATTTGTATCCAACCAATGGACAAAACTGATACCTGTGTTTGAATTAGCAAAAATCCTGAAGAAACTGAAGAGGAGGGCAACTCTGTAGGAGGACCAGTAGTCTCAATTAACCTGGAACCCTGAGATCTCTCAGACACTGGATCACCAACCAGGCTGCATATACCAGCTGATATATGGCTCACCACACATAAACAGCAGAGGACTGCTGAATCTGTGCTATGTCAGAGAAGTTGCACCTTACCTTCAAGAGTCTGGAGGCCCCAGAGTTTAGAGGTCTGGTGGCGTGTTGGGGTAGTAGGGACATCCTTGTGGAGACTGGCATGAGGATGTATAGGATGTGGAACAATCGCAGGGTTGAGCACAAGGAGAATCTAATCTGGAGTGTAAAAATAAAGAAAAAAATAAATAATAAAATAATTATAATTATAAAGAAAGAAGTTGTTCAGGACCCAAATGAAAGGTAAATTAAACATCAGCTACATATGAGAGGAGAGGCCTATGTCCAATCTCTGTAAGTTTTTTGGTTAGTGGCTCAGACTCTGAGAAAACCAAGGGTCCAGGTTAGTTGATTCTGGTGTTTTTTCTGTAGAGGCCCTATCCACATCGGGGTCCCATAATCCTCCTTCCTTTTCTTTCATAAGAGTCTCCAAGTTCCATCCACTGTTTGCCTGTGGGTGTCTGTATCTGTCTGAATCAGCTGCTGGGTGGAACCTCTCAGAGAACAATATGCTCCTGTCTGCAAGCATCATAGAGTATCATTAATAATGTTAGGGATTGGTGCTTGCTCATGGGGTGTGTCTCAATTTGGGCCAGTTATTAGTTAGCTCTTCCCTCAGTCTCTGCTCCCTCCTCTTTGCTTGCATTACCTGTATAAAGGATAAAATTGCATTTGAAATTTTGTGGGTGGATTGGTACCTCTATTATTCCCTAGGCTTCCTATCTGGCTAAAGGAGGAGGCCTTTTTAGGTACTATATCAAATATAGTGACTCAAATATAGTGAGTCGCAGCTAAGGTTACACCCATTGATTTTTGGGCACTTCCCTTATTCTAATTCTCTGTGTAGTACTGGAGATAGCCTCTATCTTCTCACCCCTGTCAGTTATATATTTCAATTCATTTTCATGATTATCTAACCATCTCTTCTCTCTTTCCCCAGACATGATTCTGAATACCCGTTCCTTTCCCCATCTCCTCTTTCCTAGTTCCCTTCCTCCATCTGCCCCTTATGACTATTTCATTCTCCCTCCTAATTAAGTTTCAATCTTCCTTGTTTGGGCCTTCATTATTGTTTTGCTTCTTTGGGTCTATAGACTGTAACATGTATACTGTATTTTATGGTCAATATCCATTTATAAGTGAGTGCATACCATGTATACCCTTTTAGGAGAGTTACCTCAGTCAGGATGATATTTTCTAGTTCCATCCATTTGCCAGCAAAATTCATGATGTCTTGGTTTTTAATACCTGAATAGTGTTCCATTGTGTACATGTACATTTTCTTTATTCATTCTTCAGTTTAAGAATAAGTAGGGTGTTTCCAGGTTCTGGCTATTATGAATAAAGCTGCTAGGTACACAGTTGAGAATGTTTATGAGATGTTGAATTACCTTTTGGGTATATGCCCAGATGTGGTATCTCTGAATCTTAAAGTAGAACTATTGCTGGTCTTCAGAGAAAATGCCAAATTGATTTCCAAAATGGTTGTACAAATTTGAATTGCCACCAGAAATGAAGGAGTATTTCCCTTGCTTCACACCATCACCAACATTTGGAGTTCTTAATCTCAGCAATACTGATGGTGTGAGATGAAACCTCAACTAGACCTGGGGATATCTCAAAAATTGTTGCCTGGTCATGGTGTATGTTCTATTAGCTGGGCTGTCTTGCCTATCCTGGCAGAGTCTTGAAGTACTAGGGAGGGTGGGATACCCAGGAGGCTCCCACCTACTCAGAGGAGAAGACAAATTGTAGTGGTGGAAAGGTTTATGGGAGGGGAAGCATGGGGTAACAGTGATCCAGAGCAATATGCAAAGTGAATAAGTAAAAATTATTAATTAATTAAATTAAACTTTTAAAAAAGAAAGGAAACAATAAGTATCTGAGCTTATGATCCGCACAAGGAACACTCCAGCCTCTGTCTGCTATGAATAACAGTCATTGTAGTCAAAATAGCAAGGGCTTTTGGAGGTAACTGAGTTAGTAAGAATTTAGTATTTAATGTTTCTGGGGTTCAGGAGGTTTCTTAGCATATAATAGCATGTGGGTTTTTTTTTGTGGAAAACCTGGACTCAATTGGTGATATTTACATGATGGCCTACAGTCATTCATTACTCCAGTACTGGGGTATATGAAGCCCTCTTCTGACTTCCTTGGGTATCAAGCATGCATGTTATACAAATGCATTAATGCAGGTAAACTACTCATAAACACAAAATCAAATAAATAAAGTTAAAGAAAGATTAAATAGCCTTCTATCTCAATAGAATCATTGACCAGTATATTGATTCATTTGTATCATATAACAACAAGGATGATTTATCATCCTTAACTAGTAAAATATAAAACCCATATTCCCCCCAAAAAATAATGAAAGAATTTTCATTCCGAAATAGCCAGAAGAAGATTAGCAACTAGCTACTACGTACATTGAAAGATGAGACCATGAACTAATTGGAAAGAAGAGTAGCAATTTAGTTAGAATTGTGTGTTTAGAAAGGCATATTTTATAATTAACTTATATTCAGCAATTCTTTAGCCAGTATCTCTCAATAAGTCTATCTATTTACAAAGTCTCTCAGTAGTTTTTCATAATTGTTGATAAAAAATGGAAGAAGTCTTTCATTAAGAGTGGAATGAGAAATCATTCTTAAGAAATACATAGAGACATAACCATGCTTCATCATGGTTATGCCAACTTCAAAGTTATAGGAAGGTATTTGAAACTTTATCTAAGGTAAAGTAAAAATGATTTTAAGATAAATCATCTTATTCACTTTACAACCCTATGTCAGTCCTCCCTCTCCTCCCAGTAACCCCTCATGCAAGTCCTCCACCATTCCCTCAGTCTTTATTGTAAGGAAAACTTTTAATCAAACTTAGGCATGAATTTGCAGACTCAGGTGCTGTCAATCTTTAATAACTAAAATGTAATTTATTTGCAAAGTGCTCTCAGATATTCTCATATAATAAATAGAACATGGCATCCATTGAACTAAGCCCAGATTCCCCAATGAAGGAGCTAGAAAAAGGATTCAAAGAGCTGAAGGGTTTGTAGCCCCACAGAAGGAACAACAACATGAACCAACCCCCCCTCTAGAGCTCTGAGGGGCTAAACCACCAACCAAAGAGCACACAAGGAGGGATTCATGACTCCAGCCACATATTTAGCAGAGGATGGCCTTGTGGGACATCACTGAGAGGAGAGGACTTTGTCATGTGAAGGCTGCAGTATAGAGGAATCCCAGGACAGGGTAGTAGTAGTGGGTAGGTTAGTGACCAGGGGGTGGGGGGATGAAATCAGAGAGTTTTCAGGAGGGAAATGGGGAAAGTGAATAGGATTTGAAATGTAAATAAAAAAATATCTAATAAGTAGAACATGGACTGAACAGTTTCAGAGCACATTGTATACTAAGAATGATGATTGTTCAGAGTAGTTTTAGATGAGTGCATTTTCATGATTCTCTTAAATCCAGCAGAACTTTTGTTTCCATTGATTTCATTGGGAGAGATATTTTTGCTCTCCTTCTAGGGATGGCATTGGTGAGTGACAATTGCAGAAAAGTCTCTGAGCATACCTGGGCTCTAGATCACATTTGGGTGCTATTCTGCTATTAGCTTTGTGGGAATGATCATCTGAACAGATTGGAATGAGTAGGTGAGCAGTCTAATGAGCAGTGTTCAGGAAAACAAGAAGCAGATAATGCTTTCTGTGATCATTATAAACAGTCATTCTTGATATTACTTTATTATGGGAGAAATATACCTCAAAGTACTCAATTGAACATACCTTGTTTAGTAGATCAAACAAATCTTGTCTTTAGGGAAATATATGGTTAATACTATAGGACAAGGCTTTTCGTCTTAAAAAGGAGGAAAGAGAAAACAGGAATTTCCTTCTTTATTAGTGTAGTGACTACAAATAAGTAGATATTGTCCATGATTAACCTGGTTTGTCTTAGTTTAACAGACCATGTGTTTATAAGCTAAGAACTGCCTAGACACTATCTTTCTATTTGCATACTTCCTCTTTAGAAACCACAAATATCTCACAGTTGCTTTAAAGTGTTGTACTTCTGAGAATAGCAGTAATTAGCCAGAGACCCAAATTCATAAACACAATGGATTTTTCAGTGCAGATTTTCAGCTTCCTGCTAATCAGTGTCACAGGTAACATAGGGCAGGGAGTTTGAGCTCAGAATCAAACCAAAATTCTTTTCCTAAGGGAATTTAAGTCTAAAATATACCTTTTCTTTTTCTTTCTTCTGAATTTTGTGTAGTATAAAATTATTTTTGTATCTGTATTTCAGTGAATCCCTCTCTTTGTATATCGCTTTTTTTCTAGTCATAGTGTCCAGGGGAGAAATTGTCCTCACCCAGTCTCCAGCAATCGTGGCTGCATCTCCAGGGGAGAAGGTTACCATCACCTGCAGTACCAGCTCAAGTGTAAGTTCCAATTACTTGCACTGGTACCAGCAGAAGTCAGGAACCTCCCCGAAACTCTGGATTTATAGAACATCCAGACTGGCTTCTGGAGTCCCACCTCACTTCAGTGGCAGTGGGTCTGGGACCTCTTACTCTCTCACAATCAGCAACATGGAGGCTGAAGATGCTGCCACTTACTACTGCCAACAGAGTAGTAACCTACCCACACAGTGATACAGCCTGTAACAAAAACCCTCTAAATCCTTAGGGCCCAGCTACTTCCTCCTAGAAATAAGATGTGGCCAGGGTTTTGATTATAGTAGTCCACACAGGGTGTTCTGCTTTACAGTGTCATTTGCATCTTTGGATAACTGTCTCAATAATATTCCACTGTACCTGAGTGCTGTTCTCAAATAATCCACTTTGCCTGTGTTTAATTATTCTCAATTTTCATTCTGTTGGTTGAAGGCAAGTGTGTCAGGCACTTCTCCTCATCTATTTTACTGGTGGTATTCATGAACTTTCACATCTAGTTTCTGCTACTTTCATTGATTTAAGGATCTTTTTGGTAGGTGGTTTTTCTTCAGGTTTTTCTTTCAGTCAATTACTCACAATACACTGCTGATGTTATCGTACAAAAAGTAGTATCCATCCTTCTGATTTTTATTTCCAGACCTTCCTTTCCACTAAATCATCTTGTTAATATGTGATTGAAATTATTTTCTCTCCCAAACCAAAAAATCTCTTGACATTCTGTTACATCCCCTCTTCACTTCAGTCATCCATCGGGGCTTCTGTTTGGGGGCTAATGCCTGGGAGCTAAGACAAATGCTCTCTGTTGACTGTCTTTGAAGAAGCTGCCTGAGCAAGCCCACCGCCTGAGTATGCCAACCAGCTAACTGCCTGAAGATCTTCTGAACCTGGAGACTTTGGCACCTGAACTTTCTTTGTGTAATCTAGAGACTTGTTTTCAGTTTCTCCTGTGACTATAAAAACCCTGGTTTATTCTCAGTAAAGTGGAGCCTTGATTGGGATGCAACTTGGCTTTGTGTTTTCTCTTTGCATTTCAAACCCTCTATTTTAGGTCCTTTATTTCCTCCTGGCTGAGGTGAACCCCATTCAGGAAACTGCGGGCAGTTTCAACATTCATACATATTTCCTTTCTATTCTTATGACAAGTAATTGAAACACTCCACTAATAAAAAAACCACTAAGGCAACAGAGAACTAATAAACGGACGTTGATTTTTCTTTATATCCATCTATCTATCTATCTATCTTTCTATCTATCTATCTATCTATCTATCTATCTATCTATCTATCTATCTATGAGTACATATATCCATTCATATGTGTGTACCATACTGTTAATAATTAAATTCATAAGATAATTTTATCACTCTAAATAGAGAAACAGAAATTATTTAAAATATTTAAATGTACAATTACATTGAAATTTAAATTCAATTAAATTACATTTAATAATAACAAGAATAATTATGTAACAGTTTGTTTTAAATTGTCCAATCAAAGGTGCTTGGTATGAAATCCAGAAGACAGAGTTACCAGCCTCCCTGTACGCATCTCTAGGAAAAAGTATCAAAATCACAGGGAGTCAAGATTCTGATGGGTGTTTAGCACATTATCAATATATTATGATTTGTCAAGAAAGCTCTTTCAGAATCAGTTGTTTGACCTTTAGTCCCAGCAAAGAAAAGTCTATATAAAGATGAGCATTGCCTTAAGAGCAGTCCTGGAGACACAGAATGGCACCACTTTAAGCAAAATCCGGACACATCTAAATCAAAATGATAACACTTTTACATTTATGTCTTGCTAAACACAATATGAAATTTGGTTCTTGGTGCTTATTTCTGGTTAGTGCTATAGCAACTGCTGCAGTTTGAATAAGATTGGCCCCAACAGGCTCATATACTTAAATGCTTAGGAAGTGGCGCTATTTGATAGGATTTGGAGGTATGGTCTTATTGGAGGCAGTGTGGTCACTGGAGTTGGGCATTGAGATTTTAAAAGCCTAGTCCAGGCCCAGTGTTTTTATTTTCCTGCCGCTTGCTGATCCAGAAGTCAAATTCTCATATCTCATGCCTGCCTTTTTACAACCATGCTCCCCAACATGAGTATAATGATCTAAGCTCTAAGCAAGTCCCAAATAAATGCTTACCTTTGTAAGAGTTTTTGTGGTTATGATATCTCTCCACAGCAATATAATACAACCAAGAAACCTACAAATCTAGAGTTCAACCTTGCGAAACTTTGATTGCTGAGGCAGCAGTGAGACAGAAAGTCAATTCTCGAGTTCCTCACTCCATGTCATTTCTTCTAGAAGAATCTTGGTAAGGATCTTTTTTCCTTTGTTTGCTTTTCTATAGACATGTTTAATGATCAACTTTCCCATGATACGTAAAGTCAGAAAAAAGGAGGATTCAATGTTCATTGAAACCTGTAGGATGACAATGACAGGGAAGAAGACTAGAAAAGCACCCAGAGAATTACTGTATACACCTAAGCGCAGCAACATCCCACCTTGTACTTGTAGGGAAATGGGTTAGACAGCCTACATTATTAGTTTCATGTAAGACTTGACTTCTAGGGAAGCATAAGATCATCAACTAACCCTCATATGAATATCTTTATGCACCACGACCAAGTCAAAGACATTAAGAATTTAGAATCTAGGGTAAACAATTTGCACAAGTTGTTCCAATGATAATTGTATATCATGAGATCTATTAAAATTAAGTGATGCAATAAAACCAATTAGTGAGTGATACTAAACATCCTCCTTCTTTTCAGGAAGTAAGGTAATGCCAAGTCTAAACTATGCAGCTAAGGACTGGGAGATTCTAATTTTCCTGTTTTGATAGGAACATATAACAATTTTTTTTTGTAATCGGTTATTTTCTTCACGAAGTCGAATCATAAGGATGGTCCAGGACACCTTAAGGCACTAATCAAAGGATGTATCAAGATGTATGAGATAATTTTTTGTTTTTGTTTGTTTGTTTGTTCATTTGTTTTGTTTTGTTTGATTTTGGTTTTAGTTTTTAAGCAGGGGACAAGAATTAAGAAATGTCTAATTACCCTGGAAAATCTGATTATTTTAATGAAACAGCAACTCTTCCTCACTCCTCCAACCCCATGACAACATCACAGGGGTCTCTAAGAGTCTTCATTCTCATGTGAAGCATGAATTCTATATTACACATTCAAGAACCTCCCGTAGCCCTTAGTCTCACCTAGCTGATGTCTCTAAAACTTATATTTCTCCCATCATTTCTTCTATCATAAATCATAATGACCAATTCACAGCATCACAACATCTGATTCATCTCTTTGGTTACCTAAGACTTTGAGGGGTGTTACACATATGAGGCTAGTAATTGGCTGTAGATATGAAATATCAAAATTCTGCTAGTACTTAGATTTCTGCTGATACGCAATTAACAACTTTAAATTTGTAAATGCACATAAGAGGCTGCCTCCTGAAGACAGTCAGGATCCACAGAAGAGGAATATGGACACTCAGCTACTTGAAAATCTCTCATCCAAAAATTTCTCCTGTTTGAAAACAATTCAGGACCAAAAGATGGAACAGAAACTAAGTGAATGGCAACCCTATAACTACCCCAACTTGAAATCCATCTCATGGGCATGGGTTAATCCCTGACACTATTATTGATACTCTGTTATGCTTGCAGGTTGGGCCTAGCATAACTTTCCTCTGAAAGGTTCCACGCAACATCTGACTGGAAAAGGTGTATATATCCACAGCCAATCATTGGACTGAGGTAGAGGACCTTTATGGAAGAGTTGGAAGAAGAATTGAAAGCCCTGAAGTGGATAGGAACTTCACAGGAAGACCTACAGTATCAACTAACCTGGACCTTTGACAGCTCTCAGAAACTTAGGCACCAACAAAGAACATACACAGGCTTAACCAACGGCCCTGGCTCACAGGGCTGCCTTGTTTGGTCACAGTGGACATGATGTGCCAGGTTGGGTGACAGCCAGAGGTGCTACCCTCTCATAGGACAAGGGGAGGAAGAGGAGTGAGAGACTCTGTGATAGGATACATGGAAGGCAATACTTTGGAATGTAAATTAATTAATTAATTAACTAATTAAAAAATAAAATACCAAGAAACACCTTTACACAATATGAAGAAAGGTTATCCTAATATAGTATGCTTAGGTGAAGGAGCTCTAATTCTCTTCCATTTCTCACATGGAAATAATTGTGCTTCCATGTTTAAGCACAGATAACCTCTTTATCACACATGGAATGAGACAGAAAATCTTCCCTTGTGTGTTAGTGTCTTCTTAACTATGTGATGTGATTTGTTTTTCTGAGAAGAGCCTAGCATGTTTTCATCCACCATGTTGTTGCATTTTCAAAGATTTATCAAAAGAAACTCATAGGTGAGACTACAAAATTGTGTATACCCAGTCTCTAATTCTGCCAGTTAAGTAATTCTTTCCATCCCCTGGGACTTACTATTTTAACCTTTGTGTTAATTCAGTTCCCTCTAATCATCTCTGGTATTGTGACTACAACAAGCTTCTAATGGAAAATGAATCCTCCTGAAGCAGGGAAGTCTAAATCTAAAGTTTTGAGAGAGTCTTGTTTCCCTTTTGTGAATCAGAGGAATTGCTGGATAGTCAGAATCAGTAGGCTAACTGTGGGTATAGTCATTCCCAAGAAAACTGTAAAAGAAATAAGCAGGAACTTGGAGAACTTCCTGGAGGTGAGTATATCAAGGGTCTAGGTACTACTCATTTTCAAGTGTTAAGCACCAATACTGGTAATAGTGATTGGAAAAATATGTGTCAGTGGTGACATCTTTTGCTAAAATAGTGAAAATAAGGATAGCATTGAATATTGTCTATTTTTGAGTCTAGAGCAAAAGCTACATTCGGAGTGATCAGTGAAAAATACTATTGTGCATAGAAAACAAACCTTTTTGTTTAAAAACCCAGACTGGAGGAATTTTTCCTCCCAGCAATCAGAGACATGTGGAAGAATAATTTCCTCCCAGCCAGACACATTTAATGTGATCATGAATTAAATAAACTTTAACAAGAAAGTTTTAAAGATAGTTTCAAAAATATCTAAAGTGTATTAGTTCTCTACATTCTTCCCATCATATGATGAGATTACAATGTAGAACTTTTTATAGTAAAAATGACACCCTAATAAAAATAAGTGTTGAATATTCTACATAGTTTTAAAAGAATGACACACTATTAGGGTTGGTGTTTCCTTTTGTTATCACATGGCTACCTGTGAATTGAACATTGTTGTTCCTACTCAGCTCCAAGGAAGAATACTAATATTACACAGCAAGGTGCAGTAAAAGGCAAAATACATGTAATTAAAAATCAAATTCCTGTTGTTAATAGCTGAGTAGTACTCCATTGTGTAGATGTACCACAATTTCTGTATCCATTCTTCTGTTGAGGGACTTCTGGGTTATTTCCATTTTCTGGCTATTATAAATAAGGCTGCTATGAACGTGGTGGAGCATGTGCCTTTAATACATGTTTGAGCATCTTCTGGGTATATGCCAGGGAGTGGTACAGCTGGGTCCTCTGGTAGAATTTTGTCCAGTTTCCAGAGAAACCACCAAACTGATTTCCAGCATGGTTGTACCAACTCGAAATCCCACCAGCAATGAAGGAGTGTTCCTCTTTCTCCACAAATGAAATTCTTAGGGAAATGGATGGATCTGGAGAATATCATACTGAGTGAGGTAATCCTATCACAAAAGAACACACATGGTATGCACTCTCTGATAAGTGGTTATTAGTCCAGAAGTTCTGAATACTCAAAGTATAATCCACATACCACAAGAAACTCAAGAAGAAGGAAGACCAAAATGTGGACACTTCATTCCTTCTTAAAAGGGGAACAAAATACCCATGAAAGGAGTTGCAGAGACTAACTATGGAGCAGAGACTGCAGGAAGGGCACTCCAGCCTGATATAGCTGTCTCCTGAGAGGCTCTGACAGTACCCAGCTAATACAGAAGTAGAGGCTCACAGCCATCCATTGAACTGGGTACAGGATCCCCAATGAAGGAGCTAGAGAAAGGACCCAAGGATCTGAAGGGTTCGCAGCCCTTTAGCCCGAACAACAATATGAATGAACAAGTACCCTCAGAGCTCCCAGGGACTAAGCCACCAACGAAGGAGTACACATGGTTGGACTCATGGCTCTGGCAGCATGTGTATAGCAGAGGATGGCCAAGTTGCTAATCAACAAGAGGAGAGACCCTTGGCCCTGTGAAGGTTCTGTGCCCCAGTGTAGGGGAATACTAGGGCCAGTAAGTCGTAGAGGGTGTGGTGGTGAGAAGGGGGAGGGGGGAGGGAACAGGGGTTTGTTCTTGTTGTTTTTTGTTTTTTTTGTTTTTTTTTTTTGGAGTTGAAACTGGGAAAGGAGAAATCATATGACATGTAAATAAAGAAAATATCTAATAAAAAAAAGAAATCAAATTTCTGTTAAAATGCAGTATTGGACACCTTATGAAAGTAAATGTTACTTAGCTGAAATACTTTATGTAGTAATAAAGTGAGTTGATCACAAAATCCCACAGACCACATCTAGACACAAGCTGTTGTGGCATAAGTGTTTATGACTTTTATTAAAAATAACATTTTAATTGTATTAATATGCATCACAACTTCATTATAACATATTCAAGGATGGATGAGTAGTCTTTCTAAAGATATATGGCCTTATAAATCATCTGATGAAATCAGATGAAATTCTGACTTTTATTGACACCAAATTCTAAGTAGCTAGTACAAGGAAAAAGACGATCATCTTGTAAGCTTTACTGTTTTGTTCCACAGCCTTCTGGACACTGTATCGTCACAAGAATAACATTGGAAACAGTAGGTCTCTGCTGAATGTTTCTATATTTTAACTGAAATTACAATTACACTCTAGAAACTTCCCTAAGATTCCCCATCTCCCAGAATTGCTAATTTCTGATTCCCAGATCTGTTAAGTTCAGATTCCCAAAGGGAAGGAGATTGTCAAGAGGGAATTCTGGTTATGCAATCAATCAACATGGAATTAGTTTTTACATGTGTATATCTAGATCTCTTTTATTATCTTATGGTCAAATTTCATCATTCTTTTGATCTGAAATAAGTTGCAAGAATTGGGTTGGGGACTGTCATAATCATTTTTTGGAATTATAATCATATAATTTTCCTATTCCTTTTGTCCTTCCAGAAATTTTAACCTACCACCCTTGTGCAGACACACTACACACACACACACACACACACACACACACACACACACACACACGCATGCACACACACTTATAATAAAATATTTTTAAAATATTCATTTTTTTCTCAGCCCTTGTATGGGTGTTTTTCCAGCCTGTATGTCTGTGTATCACATGTGCTCTGCTGCATTTGAAGGCCAGAAGAAGGGGATACATTCCTTTAAATTATACCTATGGAAGAGTGTGAGCCGAAACTACAACCTGGGTCCTATGCAAGAGCAACAAGTGTTCATAACTGCTGAGCTATGTTTTCAGCCCCAAATAATAAAGTACTTTGTTAAAGAAACTGTTATTCTTGTATATTGACACTAAAATACTTAGTAAAGTATAAAACATAACAGTGCTGAGAGGTTATCATGAATGGTTTGAAATTTAATTGTATTTCTGATAAGTGTGTTCTAATAATTATTTAAAATGAAAGAATTTCTTTTGGAAATGCCATAAGAAAAAAATACTTGTAAGAAGAGGTAGAGTCATATTCTAATATTTACCATGGCTTGTTTAAAAATGATGTTCTTCTTTATTCTTGAGTTCCTTGTGTAATGTGGGTTGTTCTTCCTGTATTTCCAAACTTCTGGG
>NW_022196903.1:62982935-62990075 GCF_008632895.1 Mastomys coucha | reverse complement strand
TTTTTGGAGGGGAAACCGGGAATGGAGAAAGTTACATGTAAATAAAGAAAATATCAAAAAAAAATTATGTTCTACCTAATCCTAATAAAATAGAGAAAAATACTTTATACCTAAACTTACATTCATTGCAATATTGAAAAATGAACCAAAATTTCTTTTATAATAAAATCTACCACTGACAGAAAAAAATCTCAAGCTAAACTGCAGTATTCTGGTTTGGCTTAAAATAGTTGGACACAGCCTACTTAAGTTAGTAAAATAAAGAGCCTACATCTCTGCCCAGCCCTGACCAGACTCTGATGATTTGCATGTGTCCATTGCACTCACTCAGAACTTCATAATAGTCTGGTCACACTGTATCTAGGAGTTAGTCATTGTCAGGTCACAGCACAGACATGAAGTCTCTCTCTCAGCTTTTGCTGATCTTACTCTTCTGATTCCCAGATGAAGAAGGATGTCATGAGAATTCATTTGATCTGTCAGAGGCCGTAATATAACAAGCTAATAACTAGCAAGTGATCATCCTGAAATGGCCTGCTTTGAATTATTATATGATCTGCAACAGGTGAGCCCTTATTAATCAGGGCTGTAAGGGACTGATTTTAGGAAAGATTCCTGCTATTAATGTGCTTTTCCTGTTGTTACTATTATACATGTATAATAATCACTAAGTAATAGCACATCCGTTTGGAGCAGATCTCTTCAGATCCATGAAGATTTACTGTCTTATAGTGATGCTATATTGACAAATACATGACTTAAGACTTTATGATGATCCTGTAAGAATTCCTAAAATTACATCAGTGATTATTAAGCTCATTTATAGTAGAACTGCTATTAGGTCCTTTTCTGATAGTCAAAACTGCAATGAGAACTCTGCCAGTCTCCTGAGTGTCACCACTTAATTGCTCTTGGATGGCATACAGACTTTCTCCTACTCAGAGAACATTCCAAGAGGTTCTAAAACAATTAACCAAAGGTCATAAAATGGGAACTAATGATTTATAGGTGCTAGGAACAGAAGATAAACTATCAACTGGGTTTATCTATAAAAACTTCCCTTATAACTTAGTTATGGCTTTAAACCTATGCTGAAGCTACTGACCTGAAAATCAAATTTATTATTTGATTTTCGGTGTGAACTTTTGATGAACTTTTAAACATGTAATCATATATTCAGAAATATGCTTAAGGGCTGAGGACAAAGAGAAGATTCAGAACTGGGGGACTGAGGTGAGAGGAACGGAAGTGAGAAGAACTGAGCTGAGAGTTTTTACTTTATTTATTAATTTTTAATTATATTCTTTTTTATTATTAGATATTTTTTTATTTACATGACAAATGCTATCTCCTTTCCCAGTTTCCCCTCTGAGAAAAAGAAAATAAATAAATAAAATAAAATAAAACCTTTTTCCCTCCACCCTCTCCCTGCTCAAAAACCCACCCTCTCCCACTTCTTGGCCCTGGCATTATCCTACACTGGGGCATAGAACCTTCACATAACCAAGGCCTGTCCTCTCGCTGATGATTGACTAGGCCATCATATCCAGACATTATTGTCAATGCCAGCAAGTGCTGGCTGACAGGAGCCTGATATAGCTGTCTCCTGAAAGGCTCTACCAGTGCCCAACTAATAGAGAAGTAGAGGCTCACAGCCATCCATTGGACTGAGCACAGGGTCCCCAATGAAGGAGCTAAAGAAAGGACCCAGGGAGCTGAAGGGTTGCAGCCCCATAGGACTAACAACAATATGAAATAACAGGTACCCTCAGAGCTCCCAGGGACTAAACCACCAACCAAAGAGTTCACATGGTGGAACTAATGGCTCCAGCAGTATATGTAGAGCAGAGGAGAAGTTTTTAGACAGAACAATTTTTAGATTAGTAGAAGAATGCAGAGTGGAATAACTTAGAAACTATAGGTAGCATAAAATACTAAGAGAGCAATGTGCAGAATGCAGAGGGATAGAGGAAAAAAGAAGATGCTGCAAAGAGCAGAAGGATCAGGCAAGCTTCTCCTTACCATTCTGTCCCATGGTAAGGACAATGCAGGCTTAGTCTTACTAAAAGAAACAAAACTTTTTTCTTACAAACATGGGTTTAATTCATTTAACATTAAAAGGGTAGAACCCTTTTCTTTCTCTATGTAATACAGATTGGAGCTCCATTTTTCATCCAGGATGAGTGAGTTCTTTCTGCACCAGTGATTGGTCTTTTGCTCCTTATACATATATATGTATGTGTGTATTAGCATGTAATTGTGCGAATGTCTTCATGTGTATGAGTAAGTATGTAATTGTGAGAATACATGCAAGTTGGGCCCAACTGGGTATGAATGGAAATGTATAAATGAAAAAAATGAGCAAGAATGAATCTGTAAATGAATTTATGTGAGATTATACATACATATACACTTATATAAAACTTTTTTCCTTCTTAGAGTGTTATTCTCTTCTCCTGGTTCAACAGAAGTTTATTGCTCCAAACTTCCCCCTAACCCACAAAGCAAGAGGCATCTGGACAATAGGGAAAGCTCTAGCAATAGATTCTTTATTTAATCTCCTGCTGTTTTAGAATGAGGTGCTAAGTGCCAGAAACTGCAGTTTATATTCTCAGAGAATCACAGAAGGCAGGTCAGCTACAATAACATACACAACATACACTCTTCCCCCTCTGCTGCCTCAAGAAGCACCAACAAGAAAGAAAAAACACCCCACTCTGGGGCTGGCCCCTAGCATTGACCCTTTGAAATCAATGCTAACTGGAAATTCAGAAAAGTCCTTTCTATCATGATTAACCATATGTATTGGTTGTATGTTTCCAATCACAGGCCTGATATGTGATATCCAGATGACACAATCTCCATCTTCTTAGTCTGCATCTCTTGGAGACAGAGTCACAATTGCTTGCAGGCCAGATGAGGATATTAATGATTGATTAGCCTTCAAGGTTCAGTGGTAGTGGATTTGGGAAGAATTTTACTCTCACCATTAACAATTTGCAGCCTGAAGATGTTGTTACTTTTTACTGTCAACAGTATATTAATACCCCTACCACAATGAAATAAGCCATGACATAAACTACCAAAGAATGCAGCAGAATCCCCACCTGCCCCTCCTGCTTCCTCCCTCTAATATTATTTCTCTGATAAGTCAGGCTGTGAAAAATTACTGTGCAATTAGTGTTCAGTGGCCCATACAATCTCCTCTGATCCTTAGTTCCTTTCTTCTCCTTTAGTACCTACAGCCATTTTCAAAAATATTCAAATATATTCTTTCTTTATTTTCTTTGGATACTTTCTTTATATATATTTCCAATGTTATTTCATTTCTCGGTTTCACAACAAGAAACCCCCTATCCCATGCCTCCTCCTCCTGTTTCTATGAGGGTGTTCCCCCATGTACCTACCCACCCACTCCCTTGCATTCTCCTACACTGAAGCATTGAATCTTCACAGGTCCAAGGGCTTCTTCTGCCATTGATGCTGAACAAGGCCATCCTCTGCTACATATATGGCTGGAGCCATAGGTCCCTCTATGTGTACTTCTTTATTAGTGTTTAGACCCTAGGTTCAGTTGTTGGTTGATATTGTTGTTCTTCCTATGGGGTTGAAAACGTCTTACTCTCCATCAGTCCTTTTTCTAACTCTTCCATTGTGGATGCCACACTCAGTTCGATGGTTGGCTGTGAGCATTTCTGTATTTCTCAGGCTCTGGCATAGCCTCTCAGGAGACAGCTATATCAGGCTCCTATCAGTATGCACATCTTGGCATCCACAATAGGGTCTTGGTTTGGTGTGTGTATATGGGATGGATCCCCAGGAAGGGCAGTCTCTGGCCTTTTCTCAGTCTCTGCTCTACAATTTGTCTCCATATTTGCTCCTGTATTTTGTTCCTCCTTCTAAGAAGCCTGAAGCACTTTAGTCTTCATTCTTCTTGACCTTCATGTGGTCTGTGAATCATATCTTGAGTATTCCGAGCTGTTGGGCTAATATCCACTAATCAGTGAGTGAATACCATATGTGTTCTTTTGGAATTGTGTTATCTCACTCAGGATGATAATTTCTAGTTCCACCCCTTGGCCTAAGAATTTAATGAAGTCATTGTTTCTAATAGCTGAGTAGTACACCATTGTGTAAATATACCACATTTTCTGTATCCATTCCTCTCTTGAAGAACATCTGGCTTCTTTACAGCTTCTGGCAATTATAAATAAGGCTGATATAAACATACTGGAGCATATGTTCTTGCTATACATTGGAACATCTTTTGGGTGTATGACCAGAAGTGTTATAGCTGGGTCCTCAGATAATACTATGTCCAATTTTCTGAGGAACCACAGATTGATTTCCAGAGTGGTTTTAACAGCTTGCTATCCCAGCAATAATAGAGGAGTGTTCTGACTGGTGTGAGGTAGAAACTAAGGATTATTTTGATTTGCATTTTTCTGATGACTAAGGATCTTGAACATGTCTTTTGGTGCTTCTCAGCTATTCTGTATTTCTCAGTTGAGAATTTTTTGTTTAGCTCTGTACTCCATTTTAATAGGGTAATTTGATTGTCTGGGGTATAATTTCTTGAGTTTTTGTATAATTAGATAGTAGCACTCTATAGGATGTAGGAATGGTAAAGATTTTTTCCCCAATCTGTTGGTTGCAGTTTTGTCCTATTGACAGTGTCCTTTGCCTTACAGAAGGTTTGCAAGTTTATGAGGTCCCATTTGTCAATTCTTGATAGTAGAGAATAAGCCATTGGTGTTCTGTTCAGGAAATTTTCCCCTGTGCATATGTATTTGAGACTCTTCCCCACTTTCTCTCCTTTCAGTGTATCTGATTGTATGTGGATATCCATGAAGCACTTGGACTTGAGCTTTGGACAAAGAGATAAGAATAGAATGCAAATAAGAAGATTTGCATTCTTCTACTTGCTGCCTGCCAGTTGAGCCTGCATCATTTGTTGAAAATTCCATCTTTTTTCCACTGGATGGTTTTAACTCCTTTGTCAAAGATCAAGTGACCATAGTTGTGTGGCTTCATTTCTGGGTCTTCAATTCTATTCCATTGATCTTCCAGTCTGTCTCTGTAGCAATATACTGCATTTTTTATTATTATTGCTCTGTATTATAGCTTGAGGTCATGGATGAATGATGATTACCCCAGAAGTTCTTTTATTGTTGAGAATAGTTTTCACTATCCTGGGGTTTTTGTTATTCCAAATGAATTTGAAAGTTTCTCTTTCTCACGCTATGAAGAATTGAATTGAAATTTTGATGGGGATTGCACTGAATCTGTAGATTGCTTTCAGCAAAGTAGCCACTTTTACTATATTAATCCTGCCAATCCATGAGCTTGGGAGATCTTTCCATCTTCTGAGATCTTCTTTGATTTCTCTATTCAGAGACTTGAAGTTCTTGTCAAACATATCTTTCACTTGCTTTGTTAGAGTCACACCACGATATGTAATATTATTTGTGACTCTTGTGAAGGGTGTCATTTCTCTAAATTTGTTCTCAGCCTGTTTATCCTTTTAGTAGAGGAAGACTACTGATTTGTTTGAGTTAATTTTATATTCAGCCACTTTGTTGAAGTTTATCAGGTTTGGGAGTTCTCTGGTGGAACAATCATACTATCATATCATCTGGAAAAAGTGATATTTTGAATTTTCGCTTTACAATTCGTATTCCTTTGACCTCAAATTGCTGTCTGTTTGCTCTGGCTAGGACTTTTGAGTACTAAATTGAATAGGTAGGGAGAGATTGTGCAGCCATACCAGGTTCCTTATTGTAGTGGGATTGTTTCAAGAATCTCTCCATTAAGTTTGATGTTTGTTACAGGTTTGTTGTATATTGCTTTTACTATGTTGAGGTATGGGACTTAAATTCCTGTTCTTTCCAAGACTTTTAACATGAACAAGTGGTGAATTTTGTCAAATGCTCTCAGCATCTAATGAGATGATCATGTGTTTTTTTCTCATTTGAATTTATTTAATTATTGGATTATGTTGATGAATTTCTGCATATTGTATCCTCCCTGCATTCCTGGGATAAACCCTGCTTGATCATGATGAAAGAGTGTTTCCATTGCTCCCAATCATTGCCAGTATGTGCTGCTGCTTGAGATTTTGATATTAGCTGTTTTGAAGGATATAATATAGAATTTCAAGGTTGTTTTGGTTTTCATTTATCTGATGACTAAAGACTTTGAATATTTATTTAAGTACTTTTTAGCCATTAATGAGTCCTCTGTTGAAAATTCTTTGTTTATCTCTGTATTACATATTTTAAACTACAGAAATTGGTTTGATGGTGTATACTTTCTTAAATTTTTTTTTATATATTTTGGATATTAACCCTCTGTCAGATATAGGGTTAGTGAAGATCCTTTCCAGTTCTGTAAGCTGCTATTTTGTCTTATTGGAAGTGTCTTTTGCCTTATAGAAGCTTTTCACTTTCATTAGGTCCCATTTTCCAGTTGTTGACCTTAGACCCAGAACCATTGATATTCTATTTAGGAAACTGTCTCTTGTGCCAATGTGTTCATGGCTATTTGCCATGTTTTCTTCTGCTGGATTTATTGTATCTGGGTTTATGTTGAGGTCTTTGATCCACTCAGAATTGAGTTTTGTGTGAGGTAAGAAATATGTATCTATTTTCATTCTTTTGCATGGGGACTTCTAATAAGACCAGCAGCATTTGCTCAAGATACTTTTCTTTTTCCATTGTATGCTTTGACTTCTTTGTCAAAAATCAAGTGTCACTATGCATTTTGGTTTATTTCAGCATCTTCAATTAGCTTCTCCTGATGAACCTGTCTATTTCTTTACCAAAACCATGCAGTTTTTATTACTGTTGCTGTGTAGTACATCTTGAGTTCAGAGATGGAGATACTATCAAAAGTTCTTTTGTTTAGGATTATTTTAGCTATTCTGTTTTTCATTTGTTTGTCTTTTCATATGAAGTTGAAAATTGCTCTGTCCAGGTCTATAAATATTATGTTGGAATTTGGATGGTTATTGCATTGAATCTGTAGATTACTTTTGGTAAGATGGCCTTTTTCACTATGTTAATCCTACTGAGCCATGAGCATGGGAGATATTTCTATCTTTGGATGTCTCCTTCAGTTTCTTTCTTTTTTTTTTTTTTG
>NW_022196903.1:62960579-62982020 GCF_008632895.1 Mastomys coucha | reverse complement strand
GTGTAGATGTACCACAATTTCTGTATCCACTCCTCTGTTGAGGGACATCTGGGTTGTTTCCAGGCTCTCTTTTTACAGATACCTTAAGTCTTGTCAAGGAGGTCTTCCGTTTCGTTGGTTAGAGTTACACCAAAGAATTTTATTATGTTCTTATTGTAAAGTATATTCTGTAATCTTATTATATGTTTAGAATTATTTTTTCTTAAATTAGGAAAATTTCCTTTTATGATTTTGTTGAAGATATTTTCTGGACCTTTGAATTGAGAATCTTATTTTTTTCTTCTCTCCATATTATTCTTAGGTTTTGTCTTTTCATAGTATCCTGAATTTCCAGAGTCTTTTGTGTTAGAAATGGTTTCAATTTGTCATTCCTTTGACTGATGTATCAATTTGTTATATTTTCTCTTATACCTCTGAGATTCTGCCTTCCATCTCTTGTATTCTGTTGGTGATGTTTTTGTATGTATTTTCTGTTCTATTTCAGAGGCAGTGGACCTATCATATTACATTCTCACCACTAGCAGCCTGGAGATTAAAATCATAATATAAATTACATAGAAAATAGCTCAATCTCCATGTAGGTCCCCAACATCTGGAGTGGAAACTCTTCCCTGAAGCTATAGCCTGACTCTGGAGTTCATTCCCCAGTAAGGGTGACTTGTCTGGCTGCAGTGGGAGAGAACATGCCTAATTCTACAGAGACTGTTTGCAACAGTGGGAAGATACCCAATGTTACCCCACCCTCTCAGAGGAGAAGCAGGTTGTGGGGGAGGGATCCTGAAGAGGGAGCAGTTTGGGGATGTAAATAACAAACAAACAAACAGAAAGATGGCTAGATAGACCAGAAGACAGATAAACTTCACAAAGTTGAGGAAATGTGGAGCTAGGATTTCACAGTTGCTTTTCCTGGTTCCTCAAACTGCACATAGAATGTCTCAAATGAAGCCAGGCATTGAAGGACACTGGAAAGTTTTGGCCAAAGGATTTGTGCTATGTACCAAAATAGTTTTGATATTTTGTTTGTTTTTTTTTGGGGGGGGGTGGTTCCCTGTTTGTTGTTTCTTTGTTTTTTTTTTAATTACTTAGAAACACAGACATTACTGAGTCTCTAAGCTTCATGAATGATAGGGTTCATTCTACCAGAGTCACCTTGGTGACAGCCTCAGTTAGGATTCATTTAGTAAAACAAGTATCATTGTAGGTGTCCCAAACACTAATTAGTATTTTTTTAAAAGGAAATTTGAGTCTACAATACAGCTATTGACTGGCTTTGGAGATGTGGGAAGTAGGCGATCAGAAAATATGATGTATAAGACAGGGAATCTCTAGAGTTCATTCAGAAACCAGATCTCAGCTGTCACCAAAAATGAGCTATCTCAGAATGAGGTCCTAAGACTTGTTTCATTAGCCCAGTGTTATGGTACTGGTGCTCCCTGCTCCCTGTAACTTTACTCAGAATTTAAGGTTGTCGTCCTCACTTTTTTCATGCACCTGCCAGTAGGTGTTAATTTGTTTTATAACCTTACCTGCTACCTTATAGACCTCATGCATAACTCTTCATTAAGGAATTGTATAAGGAGTTAGAGAAGACAAAAGGGTTGTGTGTGTGTGTGTGTGTGTGTGTGTGTGTGTGTGTGTTTGTGAGAGAGAGAGAGAGAGAGAGAAAAGAAGTCGAGAAATCACAAGAAACATTTTGATATAAGAAATTATTAGAAAAAAATTAAGAGACTAGGAAGATAGTTCAGTGGTCCTCTGGCCTACACAAAAAAATTTGCACACAAACATGTAGTCACACAAATTATAATTAATATATTTTGAAAAATTCATTTTTCATCTTATGTGTATGGGCATTTTTCTACATGTATGTATATGTACCACATATATGCTTGGTACCTATGGAGGAGAGTAGAAGGTGATAGATCCCCCTGACCTAGAGTTACAGATGGTAGTGTGGTACCATGTGGTGAAGGAAGGAAATTTAACCTGGGTCCAATGCAGGAACAATAAGTGCTCTTACCTGCTGTGCCATATCTCCAACCCCTGTAATTATATATAATATATATGCAGAGAACGTGGTAGAGACCTGTGAAGGCCCTGTGCATGTTTCTTTATTCTCTGTGACCTCATAAAAGCTTTGCTCATGTTGAATACAAAGGCCTTGTTTTTCTGTTGTTTTCTATCTTTTCTCCTTCTTACAACTCTTCCTTGAACTCTGAAGAATGGGATTTGATGCAGCCTTTCCTCTTCAGGCTGAGTGTTTTCAACCTAAATGGCACTTCTCCAATACATTCAGTGCTGCTAATGTCTGGGAGTCTAATAAGTCTGGGATCCTGTGATATATCAAGAAAAGAAGTGTTTCCCCTTGTTTATTTACATATTGATACCCATTATCTAAATTCTCAGGTGTCCTGTTTATAATATGGGCTAATGAGAATCCCAGACATGCCAGGAATACTAGTCATTGTCAACTCACCATTACTACTAATTCATGAGTAAGAGTATTTCTTAGAAATTATTTTTTTTTGTTATTTTTGCTTTTATGTTTTTTTTTCAAGACAGAGTTTTTAGTGTGGCCCTGGCTGTCCTGGAACTCACTCTGTAGACCAAGCTGGCCTCGAACTCAGAAATCTGCCTGCTTCTACTGCACAAGTGCTGGGATTAAAGGTGTGCACCACCACTGCCTGGCATAGAAATTATTTTTAATCTATATTTTCATTTAAACTTTTTAGTTAATTTCTCTACTGTGCAGAGACAGGGAGTAGTAGTGTAGTAGAATAATTGTTTCTGTACTTACTTAAACCAAGATAAGTGTCAGAATTAGGACCCTGATACTTAATGTCTTTTCAAGTGATCCATTTGAGATTTGACTTATACTATAACTGGGTAAGTTACCCAAATTGAAAGTAAGGATCAGTCACTCTGTTTATTGAAATAATAATTGGTTTTTATTAAAAATGAATTATGTAAAACACACTTAAGGACCAAAGGGAATTAAAATTTGTCAATTTTCATTTTCAGTGGATTTTCATGGGTTTATGGTTGAGATTAATTCTTAAAAATCTTTCTTATATGATTATGTTCTATCATAATTAGCATCATCTGCTCACTGTGGGAACATAAGTAAACTTACACCTGGATTGGATCTGTTACTATGTAGATATCAAGTTCTTAGAAAAAGGGAAATATTTGATCGTATATGAGTGATGAATACTAGTTCAATGACAAAAATTGGAAAGTAAGAGGTGTAAAATCAAAGAGGAAAACACAGAACAAGTGAAAAGTATACCAAAAGGGGAAATGAGAAAGAAGAGGTAGACAGGGAAGCTTTCACTACAGATAAAGTAAGAAAAATTGAGAAAAGGCAAAAAAGAAACAAAGAAATATATTAAGATGTAATAGCATTTATTTATTAAATATTAAGATATGCTGTGTTGGCCTTCGTTTCTGGTAGTAATAGCAATGAAGAGTCTCAGTTGGGGAGACTGATAGCTTAGAGTCATTTTAAAAATGTTTTCTTTATTTTTGACTTTCATACAAGTATTCTACAAAATATTATCATATCTACCCCCATTTCGTTCCTTTAATTCTTTTTATGTCCTTGTAACACAATCACCTTCCCAAATTTTCTCACCTCTCTCTCTTTATGTAATTGCTCTAGTTAGTTCTGTCCACATGTGCATAGATGGGAGGTCATCTACTGGGGCATGTTAAACATATGAGCTGCTATATCATCTAACACTAACAGTTCTGCCCCTCGAGCAACCACCATACTACTACGTGCTCAGTATAGGTGGAATCCTGGAAATTCATTGCTATCTATACCAGAAAGTTGAGTGCCATGATCTCACAGATAATCACTGCTACCATGAGTTCATGAATGTAATAGCCTCATCATAGCCAGAAGACATCATTTCACAGCACTTCTCCTATTTTCTGGCTTGTATATTTGATCTTCACCTACCCTGTGACAATTTCTGATACATGAGGATAGAGACATAACTTAGATGTCCCATTTCAACCTAAGCATTCAGTTTCTGGTTAGTCATGCATTTCTCCAGTGAATTCTGTTTAATATAAAAAGAAGCTTCACTAACCAAATAAACAAGAAAGGGACAAACCAGATACCTGGAAAGTTGTATGTTTACATGAATATAATCATTTCACTACCAGAGAGACTTCATGGTTCATAAAGTATTGTTATAAAGAGAAAACATGGTTTATCCATGCGCAGCATTTATTATAAGCCAGTTTCCCCATATTGAATTGACTTCTTCTTGGTCTGTGTCCAAAATATGTATTGTGTTCATCAATAGTGTACCACCATCAAGTTCTATTAGGGATCCAAGAGCCCCCAATAGCCAGTACTGTATTGAAGATCTCCACATTCAGATAAATTTACCTGGAAGACAGAATGATTGTGTAAGGTACATAGATAGCAGGATGAGTAGTTCTAGGACCCCCCCCGGGGGGGCACCTGCCATCAGAAGAAACTCAGAAAACCCTATTCCCAATTCCTAGCATCCTTTGAGAGAAAGAGAAGTGGGAAATAGAGTTGAGAGTACAGTCAAGTTTTGCTGACCACTTGATACTAGAAAACC
Source organism: Mastomys coucha (assembly GCF_008632895.1). Lineage (NCBI taxonomy): Eukaryota > Metazoa > Chordata > Mammalia > Rodentia > Muridae > Mastomys > Mastomys coucha. The sequence continues at coordinate 62,977,422 of NW_022196903.1, read as the reverse complement.
ATCTTGGGGGTCTACCTCATATAAAACCATTTTTCCTACTCTCAGAAATTCCACAGTTACACATAGTGTTTTTATCTAGGGTGGAATTCCCTCAAGATTTCCCATGTCAATGTTTATATGTATGCTGTAGTCATACTTCTTCAAGTATTGTTTAGACAGCTGACATTAGAATTCAGGGATGAAACTTCTCTGACATTTCTAGGAGACAAAAACTTAGAGCCTATCTCCAGTTTCTGTGGGTCTGAAATATTTCTACCCACTCTGCAATGATACCTGAACTGCAAGTGTAGATATTTTGTTGCAGTTGGATCATTTGGGACTGGTTCCCACTCTGTATCCTAATCTCTGCATTTTGTAAAGTTGTTTTCTTTTTATAATTGTCTCTATCTCAGGAGACCATGACTAGGAGAAAGAGCAAAGAGTGTACATGGATTTGTTTGAATGGAGAAAATGAAGTGGTAAAAATTATGCAGTTATAACTCCAAAAAACAATTTAAAAAATTCTACTTAATTCTTACATCTAATTTAAGATCAAGGAGATGACAAAACTTACCAATAAAGTAATAAAAGATATCCATATTTAAATATGAAAAACCTACATTGATTGTACATCATATTCCCCTTTTTGCAGTCTGTCATCTGTCTCCCCTCTAAGAATCCAAAAAATAGCAGCTCTGCTACATGAGGAATCTCAAAGAGAGCTAATTATTTTCAATTAGAGTTGAAATGATAGATATATTCAATAAAGATATATTGTTTTTTTCCTTCTTTTGTGACAATACAGTCCCTGGAAGGCTATAGAACAAAAGAGTAGAAAATACAGGATGACTTTATTCTTCCTTACCTCATTTTTGATACATAAAATTGAGTCCCATTTTAATCCATGATGTCATCTGGCTTAACTAGTTGATCCACAGGGCCTTACATCTTCACAGATAATATTTACTCATCTATTCATCCATCTTTAAATATCTTAGAATGAAGTTGATATGCAAGCTATTACAATTTCTATGTTATTTTCAATAAAATCCATCAATATTAATCTCACAATAACCTAGGTCTTGCTGTCCTCTGTAGAATTTCATGGTTATTAACTTACTGATAGTACACTCAGTGGTTTAGCTGAGCTACAGTTTTCATGTATAACCCCCCTCAAGTATTGTATTTTCAATGAAAACCTGATTTCAAATTGCAAATACTTACTATTTACTATATCATGGTGCACAGTATCCCTACATTCCCTTGCCTCTGAGAACTAGGAACAATGTATAACTCAAAGGCAGCCACATGATCACAAGATCACATCAGAGTGTGTCATTCTTTTAAAACTCTATTGGCTAGTCTACAATCTGTTATAGTATGACTTTCTATTAAATGACTTCATAAGTCATAAATAGTTTCTATGTTATTTTAGCAATCCGTAATTGCACTGTAAAACAGAGTAGACAGTATGAATATGTACTTAATGTGCTCACAAAATTTCATATACTTTAAACACTTTTATAGCTCTATTCAATATTTTCTCATTAATGTTTCTTCATTTCATAATGACATGAATTGTGGTACATGTGTGAATGTGTATGACTGTATGAACACTATTTTTCATTATGTCTATAACCACTGGAAGGAATCACTCCACTCATGGATTATCAAAAGCATTGTTTGTTTGTATTTGTTTTTTATTTTTTTCCTTAAACACACTACTATTTGGTATTCATCACTGTGTATGTAGTTTTCTCTCTACATTATCTAATAGACATTATCTAATACTGTCTTCATTTTGGCCGTCATAACAGTAGAGGGCAGCACTAGCACCAGCTTTAGAGCTACAGTCAGCTTAACTTTAGAAAACAAAAGGTTACCAAGCTCTTGATCCACTTGGCATCCAAGATCTCCAAGTGCCTGTCCACTCCAATGACAATTGTCTTGGCACTGACCACACCAAGAGCTATCCTATTTAGTCTCAAGAAAAAAACAAGGCTGCTGCCTCCAGAAGAGGGGGCCATGCCTCTCCCAGAATTCTGAACTCTGGCTTGTGGAAACAGGCTTTCCTGGTTCAGTATGAGCCATTTCCACTTAGTAGTTGTAATAGTACTCAGATTTATCAGAAGAAAGTGAGTTAGTATAAAGGTAAGATTGGTTGTTTCTGGGGCATGAAGAGATTTCTCAGAAGTTAAGAGCATTTGTTCCTTGCAGAAGACCAGGGTTCAATTGCCCATGTTAACCTGACACCAACATTCATAACTCCAGTGACAGGATAAATGAAGGCCTCTTTTGACTACCTTGGGTACCAAACACACATTTATTCACATATATACATGCAGACAAAAAAAAACCTCATATAAATGGAATAAAATAAATAAATCTTTAAAAAGATTAAATATCTTCCTATCTCAAAAGAGACAAAAATATTTTTTTGAGAATCCTACTCAAATTTGTGAATTTGAATAACGGAAACATCCTTTTCTTTATCTACAGCAAGGCTCATAGACCAATGTGCTAGCTTATTTGTATTATATAACAATAAGGATGATCTAGTGTGCTTACTGGTAAAACATAGAAAGCTATTTTCACAACAATAATGGAAGATCTTTCATTCTAAAGAAACAAGGATATGACTAACAACTAACTGCTGAACACAAGCAAAGATGAGACCATGGCTTACCTTGAAGTAAAGTAGCCATTTATTTAGAAATGAGTGCTCAGGAAAAACATACTTTGTAATTCACTTTAATTTAACAATTGATAGATCAGTATTTCTCAATATCTGTATGTATTTAGAGTCCTTGTTTTTCCTCATTGTTGATGCACAAAGGAATGAGTCTTTTATGAAGAGAAGAATGAGAAAGATATTCTTAAGGAAAATGTAGAGACATTCACATGCTTCCTTGTGGCTATATTAACTTCAAAGTTATAGAAACATTATTAAAATTTACTGTAAAGTAATGTAAAACTTTGATGAAACTTGCACATGAATTTTCAGATTTAGGAGCTGTCATTCTTTAATAATTAAAATGGATTTTTTTGAAAAATGTGCTCTGACATTTGCAGATAATTATATCACATGAACTAAATGATAACAGAGCAACGTGCATACTGAGGATGGTAGTTACTCAGATGAGTTTCAGAGGAGTACATCTTCCAGAACTTCCAGTTTAAGTTCAAGCAGCTTCAAGGAAGACAGGAAGCAGATAAGGCTCTTTGAGTACATCTTTGAGAACAATCATCCTTGATCCAACTTTATTACAGGAAAAATATACCTCAAGCTACTCGATTGAACACCCCTTGTTCAGTGAATCAAATCAAGCTGGTTTTCAGAGAAATACATGAATAATACATTATGACAGAAATATGTACCACAAAAGAGTAAAAGAAAAACAGAAATTTCCTTCCTTGTGTGTGTAGTGTCTACAAATAAGTAGACATTGTCCTGGATTAGCCAGGTTTGCCTCTGTTAACAGATCACAGGAGTTTATAAGCTAAGAACTCTGAAGACTACATCTTGCTATTTGCATAGTTCATTCTCAGAAACCACAAATTTCTCAAGTTGTTTTAAAGAGATGTACTTATAGGAAGAGCATTATTAGTCAGAGACCAAGATTAAAAACACAATGGATTTTCATGTGCAGATTATCAGCTTCCTGCTAATCAGTGTCACAGGTACAGATGGGTAGGAGAAACCTAGATTCTTTTCCATGGGGAAGTTCCATAAACTACAAGAAACCTTTTTCTTTAATCTGAATATTGAATGGTATGAAATTATTTTTGTATCTCTGTCTACTAAGCCCCACTCCCTTTCTCTCTGTTTGATTTTCCATAGTCATAGTGTGCAATGGAGAAATTGTGCTCAGCCAGTCTCCAACAACCATGGCTGCATCTCCAGGGGAGAAGGTCACTATCACCTGCAGTGCCAGCTCAAGTGTAGTTAACATGTACTGGTACCAACAGAAGTCAGGAACCTCCCCCAAACTCTGGATTTATAGGACTTCCGACCTGGCTTCTGGAGTTCCAGCTCGCTTCAGTGGCAGTGGATCTGGGACCTCTTACTCTCTTACAATCAGCAACATGGAGGCTGAAGATGCTGCCACTTATTACTGCCAGCAGCTTACTAGTTACCCATCCACACAGTGTTACAGACTAGAACAAGAACCCTTTAATTCCCTGGGGCCTAGCTAGTTTCTCTAGAGGTGAATGAAGTGTAACCAAGGGTGTGATTGCAGTAGTACCCACAGGGTGCTTCATATCTCTCTTAGAAATATCTGTGAAGCTGCATTCATGATGTCTAATGGCAGCTGTTTGATTGCAGTAGTACCCACAGGGTACTTCATATCTCTCTTAGAAATATCTGTGAAGCTGCATTCATGATGTCTAATGGCAGCTGCCTAAACAATACCTGAACAAAGGTATCTCCAGCTTATATCCAAATATTGACTTGGGAAATCCTTAGGTGATTCCACTCTAGATAAGTAATTTGACTTCTGCAAAATCATCAGATAGTGAACCTACTATTGTATGAAAGTCTCTATGCAAATTGTCCAAGTCTTTAGACATAAAGCTTTTAGACAACTATAACTTCTTGTAGTGTGCAATATTAAAATAAAAACAACCCATGCTATTGCTGGCTAGGCACTGGCCAGCAGTCTCTACTCCCAGCCTTACTATTCCTACCTGTTTCCAGGTTACTGGGACCATATGTTTCCATTTTGCCAAAGCCTGTCCACCAACGCTGCCTCTACCTCTCCAGACACCTAAAATAGCTGTCCTCCCTGTGGCTGGATGTTAACAAACCTGCTCAACACTCCCAAATTGCTGCAGTGAGCTGGGGTACACTCTTGAAAATCCACACTCTGCTGTGGTAACCTTTTCCTGGAGCTCAGTTGAATCAACACAAATGGAATACACAAGACAATCTTAGTTTAGAATCAACAGATAACACCGTTGCTGGACACATAATTTAGTGTCCTAAATTCCCCAACTATTCTGTTAGAAATCTTCCAGTGGTGAATCCTGGTGGATTCCACCACCGATAATAGTCCCAGGTTTATATTCTGCTGTCTTGATTTCAACAACTAAAAAGACGCCCCTTCCTCCTCTCTTCTATCTTCCTCTCTCTGACCTGCAAGGCCCGCCTCCTTGCCTAGTGATTGGCTTCTCTTCTTTATTATTTAATCAATTAGGAGAAAATCCCACTACAATTTCTCCCAGTGATAATTGTATATTGTTAGAGCTGTAAAAACTAAGTGCCATGATAAAACAAATTTCTTATGGCTACTAAGTACCGACCTTTGTTTCAGGAGGAAAGGTAATTCCATGTGTAGATTTTAGCTGACAAAGGGGAAATACAATTTTCCTGTTTTAATGGCTAAATTGGTAAATACTTTCTTTCAACATTTTTCCTTCCTTCTTTCCTTCTTTTCTCCTCCTTCTTCCTTTCCTCCCTCCCACCCTTCTTTCATTCCTCCTTTCCTCCCTCCCACCCTTCCTTTTTACCTCCTTTCCTCCCTCCCACACTTCCTTCTTTCTCTTCCTTCCTTCTTTCCTTCCTTCCTTTTTTCCTTCCTTCCTTACTTCTCTTCCTTCCTTCCTTTCTTCCTTCCTTCTTTCCTTCGTTCATATTCATAACTTACTTCCTTTCATTCTCTTTCTGTCTTTCCTTCTTTCTCTTTTCTTCATTTTTTCCTTTCTTTTTCTTTCATTTCTCCTTTCCCTTCACTTTTCTTTTCACTTTTTTGTTGCAACATTGTTTTCTGTTTTTTTAAAAAATTTTATTCTTTAATCTTTATTTTTACTGTACAATCTTTATCCCCCTCAAGGTCAACCCTCTGATTGTTCCAAATCCCACACTTCCTCTCCACTGTTTCAAAGAGAATGGCCCCACCCCTACCACAACAGACCTTCCCACTCTCTGGAGCCCAAGTATCTTGAGGGTTAGGTGCAACTTCTCTTGTTGAGTCCAATCCTGTCAGTCCTCTGATGTATGTGTTGGGGGCCTTGTATCAGCTGGTGTATTTTGCATGTTTGGTGGTCCAGTGTTTGAGAGATATTGGGGGAATCTAGATTAATTGAGACTGCTGGTCGTCCTACAGGATAGCCTTTCTCCTCAGCTTCTATTATCCTTCCCTCAATTCAATCCCAAGGGTCAGCAACTTCTGTCCACTGGTTTGGTGCAAACATCTGCATCTGATCTTTCAGCTGCTTGTTGGGTCTTTCAGAGTGAGGTCATGCTAGGTGTTTAGCTCAGTAATAGTTTCAGGTCTTAGGGCCTCCCCTTGAGCTGGATCTCAGTTTGGGCCTGTCACTAGATCTCCTTTTCCTCAGACTCTTCTCCATTTTTTTCCCTACAATTCTTTCAGACAGTAACAATTCTGGATCAGAATTTTTTACCTATATGGCAACCCAGTCCCTCCACATGATGCCCTGTCTTTTTTTCTAGGAGGTGAACTCTACAAGTTCCCTCTTCCCACTGTAGGGCATTTCACCTAAGGTCCCTCCTTTTGAGTCCTGAGAGTGTCTTATCTCCCAGATCTCTGTTATATTCTGGAGGGTGGCACCAACTTCCTACTTCTCAAGGTTCTCTGCTTTCCATTATTTCTGCTGAACCTCAGGGCTTCAATCATTTTCCAAAAATCAATATCAGATCATGTTCTCCTCTTCTCCCTAATCCCCTGTTCACTTTCCTTTCTAGGTCTCTCCCATTCTCCCCTCCTTGTGATTGATTTCTTCTCCCTCCCAAGTGGGACTGAGGCATCCTCACTTTGGCTCTCCGCTTAATGACCTTTTTGAGTATTATGAAAAAGGGCTGAACTTTTTGAATATATGAAAAAATATTATTTAAAGCTATGACTCACCAAGTTCTATCTATTTTATCAAGTCTTGGATTTCATAATAACTGTAGAATATTCTGAAAATGCAGTCTCATGAAGCTAGTGAATATAGAAGAAGCCACCAGAAATAACCTAGGCACTGTATCAATCTACCCATAAATCAGTTGTGTTGCAAGATAAGTAGAACATTTCAGGTAGTAAAATAGGAGATAATCTTCTCTGTTGAGTTCCTCAGGTATGGGTAGGTGTAGCACAAACAGATTCTGCAGTCCACCAGCAGCATTCCTGACCTAGAAGCTAGGAAGCAATGAATTTATTTCTGCCTCTATGTAGAGAAAAATAATAGCAAATATAATTAGCATGTGTGTGAGTATCTGTGCTACACTTTGATAAAACTATAAAATAAATTAGCATTTTGATTGAGTATGGTCATTGGCTTGATTTTATTGCTTAATAATAATAAATGGTATTGTATTGTTACACAAAATATATTAATATTAATAGACATTAGTACTAGATGTAGACTTTTTAATGTCTGTTGCACATAAATACATCTTTGGTATATGTCTGAATGAATGGAAAATCTATGACCACATACTTCAGAGTCACCCTCCTAATTAATTTTTCAGATCAGTCAGTTGCTTAAGCTATTCACCTAACTCTTCTTTCTGACAATGCTCCTATGGCCATCATTATATTCAGGCCATGACTGGATATGAGTCTGACCCTGTAAAATCTTTATTTCTGAGAGAATGCTTCTCTGCACATGTAAAACTTTCCCATTCAACCTTTCATGGAAACTCACACTATGTCAGGACACTACTATAAATATAACTTCTCATGTATAGCTTCTACTTTTACTTCTTTACATGCTTTTTCACTATACAGCTTGATTCCTTCTGTCCTAAACTTGACTAACATACATATCCTTTTAATATTTAGAAAAGATATGGTATTTATAACATATGCAAGTTTGGAATAAATTGAGCATTTAAAGACATGAATAATTATTTCTGGGAGAATACTCATACACATTAAGTAAAATAACTTGTGTTAAAAGTGGCAAGAAATCAGGTACCATAATCTGAAGACTAACAGAAACATTGGATATAGATATATTCCCACATGAATCTAGGAAGGGTGGTAATATGTAAAGGGTAGAGAAAAACCATGTCATTGTCTGGCTTGATGGAAGCAATTCTTGAGTAGCTGAGATATCATAAATAAGTAAAGTGAGATTGTTTACCTGAAAAGATGGGTTAATTATGTGAGATTCTGTTTTTATTTACAAACCACAACTTCCTGTACTACTTGGTTACTTTTTAAAGAATCACTGTGAACAAGAAGGGGTAACAATCCTCAGGCCAAAGGCTCACATACCCAAAGCTCAGGAAACACTGAAGAAAATGAAGTGGAAAAATGATAGATTCAGTAGATCAGGGAGTTTGCTGTGAGGTGGTATATCCCAGTAGAAACAAAACTACCTGTATGAAGTGTTGGCAACACAACTACTCAAATGTGAGTTAAAGTAAAAAGACACCAATGAATGTGATAAACAAAATGGGCAACAGCCCATGAGCCCTCAAATCTACAAAGGATATTAGGGAGAAGGTAAAGCTGTCAACAGAAGAGGTGCTCCTCCTTAGGGAACATACCAATTAATTGTCCAGGTTGAAAAGATGAGCCCAGAAAACCTTCATATAAGTAATGTGTGGAGTCTATAAGAGATATTTATGAATGCATGTATGTATGTGTTTTGTGTGTGTGTATGTATGTGGGTGTGTGTAAATACATATGTTTATAGAACTTATGGAGTCAATGGATTAGAAAGAGAATAGTGACAAATTTTGGGAGGTGGGGATTGGAATAATTAAATGTAAGGGAAAATGTTGAATCTAATATTCAGGCTCACAAAGGGAAATAAAAAAAATAAAACAGAAGAAGCTGGTCATAATAACATTGACAACTCACCTTGAATGGACAATAGAATCAGTTATGTACAGTCTAGAGTACATATCTAAAGACCCCGAAAGGAGGAAAATGTCACATGGAAAGTCTACACAGAACATGATAGAAATCAAAATAATTGCACCTTATAAACAGTTGCTATTCCTTGTTGTTCAAAGATTAACACATTCCATACAAATAAACCTGTACTGCATCTCAATTGGAGACATAAGAGAACCACAGGTCTGTAATGTGCTGCTGACCTGATGAGTCCTAACACTGTGCCTACCCTTTGATGATTTGCATGTACCCAAAGCACAGCCCATTGACATGAGGACTTCTTCATAGTCAGGTCACACCCTGTTCTGGAGTCAGCCTCACACTGATCACAGACATGAGTGTGCCTACTCAGATCCTGGGGTTGCTGCTGCTGTGGATTACAGGTAAGGAAGACAGCACTGCAAATTCATTTATCTTCGTGTAGTCAGTGCTGCTTGGTTCTCAGTGAAAATCCTCTTGTGAGAGAATTAATCATGTGGGAATTTGTTTTCAGTTTTCCAATCTCTGATGCCAGGTGTGACATCCAGATGACTCAGTTCCAGCCTCCCTGGCTGCATCTGTGAGAGAAACTGTCACCATCACATGTCGAGCAAGTGAGAATATGTACAATTATTTATCATGGTATCACCAAAAAACAGGGAAATATCCTAAGATCCTGAACTATAGTGCAACCAGCTTAGAAGATAGAGTCTCATCTAGGGTCAGTGGGAATGGATCTGGCACAGAGTTTTCCCTGAAGATCAACAGCCTGAAGCTTGAAGATGTTGCAAGTTATTACTATCAACATCATTCTAGTACTCTTCCCACAGTGATTCAGGTCATGATGTAATGACCCAGGAAAGCAGAAGTGAGAGCACAGGCTGACCAACTGTCCTTAGGATGTCCCCAGCTGCTGAGCTGCTGAGAGTGTTTCTCTTTGCCAGGGGTTAAAAATCAATATGACGTTTTTATATAGGAGTCAGAGAAAATTTTCTATGTCCTAAATCCCTGTTTTGACCCCAAGCCTACTATCAAATCAAGGGGATAGTTTACATTACTCGTTAAAAAAAGGAAAAAACAAAAACTAAAAATACCTATTTATGTGTAGCAGAATATTGGTAATAGCAGGGATTCATGTAACATGGTTGTCAACACACACACACACACACACACACACACACACACAAAACACACTCTCACACTCCTTAACTTATTTTGGTCAGAAAAAAATTATGTATTTATAGGATTAATATACTGAGGAAGAAGTCTGAGTAAATAGTTTAATGATGATGAACATTGGCTGTTCTTTTAGGAGATCTGGAATCAAGGACCAACACTCACTTGATGTCTAGCTTTTGATAACTCCAATTCAAGGACTATTTTTAAGCCACTCTTCCTTAATTTTAGTTAAGGAATTGCTGCCAGGGTACAGGCAGGTAAGCAATCTGCAGAGAGGTGAGGGAGAAAACACATATAAATTGAGTCCTTTAACCTGTATCTGATTTAGGTAATTTGATCTCATTCACTTTATTTTCAACAAATTTAAACATATTGTAATTTTGGAAAAAAATTCATAATTGCTAATATTATCCCTGGTACACAAGGAAGTATAGTTACATAGAAACTCAACCCAGGGTATCTGTGTGATCTTAAGAGGTGTAGGAAGGGTCTGGCATATTCATGGTCCTACAGATAATATGGATGTCATTTGTGCTATTAGCCACCTGAGAGTTTAAGCTTGTGGGAGCTCCTGTTTATAGACAAAATGTAAGGGTGAAACACAAAAATTGTTCTATTTTTAACTCACTGGGAGATCCATTTTACTCCAGTCAGTTTTTCCTCTATGACTGCCTTCTCTGTTTCTATGGATCATACCTTAATTACCAGATATTTAATAGCTTCTTTTCTACTGGTACAATAAGACATTGTAGCCAATGCAATTTATCAAAATAAATAAATAAATAAATAAAGAAAGAAAGAAAGAAAGAAAGAAAGAAAGAAAGAAAGAAAAGAATTTAATTGGTTGCTCTGAGTTCCTGAGGATTAGTCCAGGAAGGGTGGGAAGCATGGTAGCAGGCAGGAAGGAGTGGACCTAATGTTTGTAGTTAATATCTTAAATCTTCATCTTCAAATAGGAGACACAGAGCCAGAGAGAATACTGTGAGTGACAGAGATGAGATAGATGTATTTACTTTTGATTTCTGATAATCAAATTACAAATAAAAACAAACATTCTTTGTCTCTCTGAGTAAACTCTTACTGCTTCCAAGTAACTACATTAAAGATTGAATTTTTCTATTCCTGACAGGAGTCTTGTAATTTTAGACCTTGTTTTCAGTGATCTTCTGAAATATCATGGTATATCCAGTGAAGGTTAGTACATTAAATATTGATTAGATTGTTGTCATTGGGCATAAAAACCATTATTACAAGCTAGAGCTATCATTTAGATATACTTTCTGCCCTCAGTATGAAAAGCATAAATCAGATCTACATTAATGTTATGTCAGGATAACTCACAGAATTGGGTACATTATGGAATCATTTTGTAGCAGATTTTGGGGTCATGCACAGGGTTGTGAGAGCCAACAACAATGCAGAAGAGTTGATATTCTGAAGGTATTAAGTGACCTGAGAAACTAAGTGAGAATTGATATGAGACGATGAGTATAGAGAATAGCAAAATTTTGGCAAAAATCAGCAGGTGAATTAGACATAGAGTCAGGCCTGTGCAGTACAGTATACTTTGATTCCTTTGGGATGGATTGGGAAGAAAAACAACAGCAAAGGGAAGATTATTAATCTAGCATAATGATGGCAAAGCTGGGGTCTAAATCACAAGAATATGGTGAAGCAGGAAGGATATAATTTAGGAAATCATTTCCCAATGAACTATAGAAAAACTTCTGCTTAAGTTGTTTTTCTGTAGTTCAGTTTTATTCAAAAGACTTCAGGGTGTATTGCAAATAAGATAATAGTCACAATGAAAATAGCTTGTGATCTCCATTGCACTTCTGAGTCTTTGTGTTAAATGACTGGGTCTTAAATTGTAGAAAGCACACAGTGAATATGAAGTTGTTTAAACCACCATCAAGATTAAATATTTAATTTTGTAGAAATGAAGTGCATCTCTAGTCTATCGTGGGATAGCTGCAGTTGTTGAGACAGACTGAATTATTGAGGTGAGGCTGCTCCACAACTGTTTATATAATCCACCATTTTCAAAACTAGATCATCAAAATCAAATCAATGCTTATTTGATTCTTTAAGATTCAAAGCTCTATGCCATATCCTACTGCCACCAAATCTTTGCTAGCTTCAAGGAGAATACACTTTCCCTGAGTGGGTATAGGACAGAGGATATAAGTAAGGGGAGGGGACAAATATATAGCAATGAATTTGAAGATGTATGTCTAGTATATTCAGCCATAGCATAGTGACTAAAATGGGTCCACACAGATGTTATGATATTTAATGTTTTTTGTGTATTGACAGAGCCCTGGAAGAAGTGTTTTTCTGGAAAGGCCCTACTATTTTGCATGGTTCATAGAGTTGCATTTTGAGAGTCATGGACACCAATGTCTTTGTCCCAGGACTGATACACATTGTTGATATACCTTTCCTGACACTATTACATAGCTGAATGTTTCCTGGACCTCAGCCCACCATATGGACAAATACCCTGCAGATCAGTATGAAGGTATACTTTCATATAATAATGCTGTTTAGATGAATTAATGACAATATACATGTTGATTTGATTAAAATTATTTTAAGAAGCACGTTTAAACATATGGCTTTACCATAAAGATATAATAAGTTAGAATCAAGAATAAGATGTGCCCACTCATCATAATATTGTAAGTAAATGCAGCATAATGGGGAATACCCTGAACTTCCCTAAATTGCATTAAGAAGAAAAAAATGTTTAGGACAGGTCTGTGATTTAAAAAAAAAGTATTCATTCTAAGTCAGGTCCAATGATGAGACCATAGGTGTGCACTCAGTTAGAGCAAGGTCATATGAATTAGTTGCTTTGAACTTATAGTGGGCATATATATATGTACATATGGAATAATGCACTGTTTTGAACTTGCTACCAACATCCTTCTGTCATTCCCCTTTTGTGTAACATTTTATCTATGAGAGAATTTTATATAGGACTTTTGTGTAAGAAGATATATAAAGGCTGAGTTAGAAAATAAATATGGTTATTGTGGCTCTGCTCTATCAATCAAACATATATGTAAATATATACATATTATATATGTATGTTTATATGTGTATATGTGCATATGTGTGTTTTTGTATATATATATATGTTTATATGTGTATATATACACATGTTTGTCTATATGTACATATGTAAATATGTGAATATATGTAACTATGCATGTGTAGTTGTAAAATAGTTGAAACAGGTAGGTTGGCCCAGCCAAATATATGCATGTTTGTGTGAATGTGTACATACATGTGTGTATGCATGACTTTATTTTTGTCCTGAAAACTTCAGACCAATTTCCTTTATGAATACCAATCCAAAAATACTCAATAAAATTCTTTCAAACCGAATCCAAGAACACATCAAAACGAACATCTGTCCTGATGAAGTAGGCTTAATCCCAGGGAGGCCGGGATGGTCAATATATGGAAATCCATAAATGTAATTCACAAAATAAAAATACTCAAAAAACCCATATAATCATCTCATTAGATGCAGAGAAAACATTAGACAAAATCCAAAACCCCTTCATGATAAAAGTCTTGGAAAGATCAGGAATTCAAGGCCCATACGTAAACATAGTAAAAGCAATAGAGAGCAAACCAGTAGACAACATCAAACTAAATGGAGAGAAATTTAAAGCTATCCCACAAAAATCAGGGACAAGAAAAGGCTGCCCCTTGTCTTCCTACTTATTCAATATGGTAGTTGAAATCCTAGCCAGAGCAATTAGACAACAAAAGGAGATCAAAGGGATACGAACTGGAAAGGAAGAATTCAAATTATCACTAATTTCTAATGATATGATAGTATACTTAAGTGACCCCAAAAATTCCACCAGAGAACTCCTAAACCTAATAAACAGCTTCAGCAAAATAGCTGGACATAAAATTAACTCAGGCAAATTGGTAACCTTTCTCTACACAAAGGTTAAACAAAGAAAGAAATTAGGGAAACAACACCATTTACAACTGTCATAAGTAATATAAAATATCTCAGCATGACTCTAAGCAAGTAAAAGATCTGTATAACAAGAATTTCAAGTCTATGAAGAAAGAAATTGAAGAAGATCTTAGAAGATGGAAAGATCTCCCATGCTCATGAAATGGCAGGATTAATACAGTAAAAATTGCCATCTTGCAGAAAACAATCCAGATTCAATCCAATCTTCATCAAAATTCCAACTCAATTCTTCACAGACATGGAAAGAGAGATTTGCAAATTCATCTGGAACAAAAAACCTAGGATAGGGTAAACTATTCTCAACAATAAAGAACCTCTGCTGGAATCATCATCCCTGATCTTAAGCTATACTACAAAGCAATAGAGATAAAAACTGCATCGTGTGGTACAGTGACAGGAAGGTGGATCAATGGAGTAGAATTGAAGACCCAGAAATGAACCCATGCAACTATGGTCATTTGATCTTTGACAAAGGAGCTAAAACCATCCAGTGGAAAAAAGACAGTATTTTCAACAAATGGTGATGGCTTAACTGGCAGCTAGCATGTAGAAGAATGCAAATTGATTAATTCCTATCTCCTTGTACAAAGCTCAAGGCCAAGTGGATCAAGGACCTCCACATAAAACAAGATACATTGAAACTAATAGAAAAGAAAGTGGGGAAGAGACTGGAGCACTTGGGCACAGGGGAAAATTTCCTGAACAGAACACCAATAGCTTATGCTCTAACATCAAGAATTTACAAATGGGACCTCATAAAATTACAAAGTTTTTAAAAGGCAAAGGACATTGTTAATGGGACAAAATAGCAACCAACAGATTGGGAAAAGATCTTTACCAATTCTGCATCTGATAGAGGGCTAATATCCAATATATACCAAGAACTCAAGAAGTTAGACTCCAGAGAATCAAATTACCCTACGAAAAATAGGGTACAGAGCTAAAAAATAATTCTCAGTTAAGGAATACCAAATGGCTGAGAAGCACCTAAAGAAATGTTCAACATCCTTAGTCATCAGGGAAATGCAAACCAAAACAACCATGAGATTCCACCTCACACCAGTCAGAATGACTAAGATCAAAAACTCAGGGGACAGCAGATGCTGGCAAGGTTGTGGAGAAGGAGGAACACTCTTTCATTGCTGATGGGATTGCAAGCTGGTACAACCATGCTGGAAATCAATTTGGAAGTTCCTCCGAAAATTGGACATAGTATTACCTGAGGACCCAGCTATACCACTCCTGGGCATATACCCAGAAGATGCTCCAACATGTAATAAGGACACATGCTCCACTATGTTCATAGCAGCCTTATTTATAATAGCCAGAAGCTAGAGAGAACCCAGATGCCACTCAACAGTGGAACAGGTACAGACAATGTGGTACATTTACACAATGGACTATTACTCAGTATTAAAAACAATGAACTTGCCGGGCAGTGGTGGCGCACGCCTTTAATCCCAGCACTTGGGAGGCAGAGGCAGGTGGATTTCTGAGTTCAAGGCCAGCCTGGTCTACAGAGTGAGTTCCAGGAGAGCCAGGGCTATACAGAGAAACCCTGTCTCGAAAAAAAACAAAAAACAAAACAAAAAAAAAAACAATGAACTTATGAAATTCTTAGGGAAATACATTTATCTGGGGAATATCATCCTGAATGAGGTAATTCAATGACAAAAGAAGACACATGGTAGGCACTCACTAATACTTGGATATTAGCCCAGAATCTCAGAATGTCCAAGATACAATCCACAAACCATAAGAAATTCAAGATGAAGGAAAAACATAGTGTGGATACTTCATTCCTTCTTAGGAGGGGGAACAAAATACCCATGGAAGGAGTTGCAGAGACAAGCTATGGAGCCAAAACTGAAGTAAGGACAATCCAGTCACTGCTCCACCTGGGAATACTTTCCATATACTATCACCAAACCCAGACACTATTGTGGATGCCAGCAAGAGCTGGCTGACAGGAGCCTGATATAGCTGTCTCCTGAGAGGCTTTGACAGTACCTGACTAATACAGAAGTAGAGGCTCACAGCCATCCATTGGACTGAGCACAGAGTCCCCAATGAAGGAGCTAGAGAAAAGAACCAAGGAGCTGTAGAGTTTACAACCTCTTAGGACAAACAACAATATGAACTAACTAGTATCCTCAGAGCTCCCAGGGACTAAACTACCAACCAAAGAGTACATACATGATGGGATTCATAGCTCCATCTGCATATGTAGTAGAGGATGGTCTAGTCATTCATCAATGGGAGGATAGACCCTCCATCCTGTGAAGATTTTATGCCCCAGTGTATGGGAATTCCAGGGCTATGATGTGGGATAGTGTGGGTTGGTGAGCAGGGGGAGGTGAAAGGGAACAGGTTTTTTTTTTTTCCGGAGGGGAAACTGGTAAAGGAAATATCATTTCATATGTAAATATAGAAAATATTTAATAAAAAGTAAATAAAAAAGAAAATATAAAGACAGTGGTTAGTTTTATGGGTAGATATGATATACCAAATTTAAATGCAGACAGATAAGCAATTAAGCAAACATAATCACCAGAGTAATAGAAGCAATAAGTAAAACTCAACCAACATTTTTCCTGCCATGAAAAAATAATAAGTCAAGATGAAGTGAAGAATTTTATCAAATTTTCAAGGAGGATTAAGGTTAATACTTTTCAAATTATTCCACAAAATGGAAATAGAAGGAACATATCCCAAATCATTTTATGAGGCAATCGTTATTCTGATTTCTAAGCAATGCAAAGACCAAATAAAGAACTCCCAGGAGAAAGCATTTGACAAAATCCAACATCCCTTCATGATAAAAGTCTTGGAAAGATCAGGAATTCAA
>NW_022196903.1:62912940-62958776 GCF_008632895.1 Mastomys coucha | reverse complement strand
TATGCACTCTCTGATAAGTGGTTATTAGCCCAGAAGTTTGGAATACAGGAAGAACAACCCACAAATCAAAAGGAACTCAAGAAGAAGGAAGACCAAATGTGGACATTTCATTCCTTCTTAAAAGGGGGAACCAAGGACCCATGGAAGGAGTGGCAGAGATTAACAATGGAGCAGAGACTTAAGGAAAGACAAACCAGCCTAAATATAGTTAGTTACCTCCTGAGAGGCTCTGACAGTACCTGACTTATACAGATGTAGAGGCTCACAGCCATCTATTGAACTGAGCACAGGGTCCTCCGTGAAGGAGTTAGAGAAAGGATCAATAGAGCTGAGGGGTTTGCAGCCCCTTAGGACGAACAACAATATGAACTAACTAGTACCCTCAGAGCTCCCAGAGTCTCAACCACCAACCAAGGAGTACACACAGTGGGACTGATTGCACTGGCAGCACGTGCATAGTGGAGGATTGCAAATTCCATCATCAATGGGAGGAGAGGACCTCAGCCCTGTGAAGGTTCTGTGCCCCAGTGTGGGGGAATGCCAGGGCCTATAAGCAGGAGAGGGTGGGGTGGCAGGCATGGGGAGTGGGTAGGCAGCTGGGGTTTGTTTTTGTTGTTTTCATTTGTTTCTTTGTTTTTTAGAGGGGAAACTGGGAAGGGAGAAATTTACATGTAAATAAAGAAAATATCTAATAAAAAAAATAATAATAATAAAAAAAGAGCTCCCAGGGATTAAACCAACAACCAATGTGTATACATGGAGTGATCCATGGCTCCAGCCACATATGGAGTAGAGGATGACCTTGTGGGTTTCAATGGGAGGAGAGGCCCTTGATCATGTACAAGCTTTATGCCCCAGTGTAGGGGAATGCCAGGGCAGGAAGGCAGGAATGGATGGGTGGGTGGGGGAGCACTCTCATAGAAGCCGGAGGAGGTAGATTAGGATGGGTTTTCAGGAAGGGAAACTGGGAATGGAGATAACATTTGAAATGTAAATGAAGAAAATATCCCATGAAATAAAAGAAAGAAAGAAAGAAAATTCAGAACAATTTCTCCAATAAAGAGAGATGGCAAAATTCCTTATACAATTTTTGCAAAGTGAATCCAAGAACTCAGCAAAATGATCATCTACCGTGATCATGTGGGCTTCATTCCAGAGCCTCAAGGGAGGTTCAACATATGTAAATCAGTAAATATAATTGATTATATAGGAAATCTAAAACACAAAATACATGAACATTGCATGAGCTATAGAAAAGGCTCTTGAAAAAATCTGACACCTCTTCTTGATAAAAGATCTGGAGTAGTTAGGAATACAGGAGATATTTCTCAACATAATAAAGACAGTTTACAGCAAGTCCAAAGACAACTTTGACTTAGATGGAGATAAAGTAAAAAAAAATTCTACTAAAATCAGGAAAAAATTAAGGTTATTCACTCTCTACTTATCTGTTTAATATCATAATTGAAGTTCTAGCTATTGAATATAGTAGTTGAAGTCTTAGCAAGAGCAATAAGACAATTGAAGGATATCAGGGGATATAAATTGGAAAAGAACAAGTAAAAATATCTTTATTTGCAGATGATATGATTGTATACATAAGTGATACTAAAAATTACAAAATGATATAATTGATAAAAACTATCATCTATGTAGCTCGTTACAAAATTAACTCAAAAAACCCAGTATATATACAACTAACAAATGGGCTGAGAAAGAAATGAGGTGAATCAAACATTTCACAGTAGCCTTAAATATATAAAATATCTTGGTATAAATAAGCAAGCAAGAAATACGGAAGAAGTAAAGTGAAGAAGATATTAGATGCAAAGATTTTCAGTGCATATGGATAAGAAAGTTTAAAATGGTAAAAGTAGCCTCTCTATAAAAATAATCTGCAAACTCAATGCAATCTTCATCAAAATTTCAGCACAATTCTTCATAGATCTTGAAAAGACAATCTTTAGTCTAATATAAAATTACAAAAATCCAGTGTAGATGAAACAGTCATGAATAATAAAATAACTTCTGAAGGTTCCCTCTCTCTGATTTCAAGTTGTAGTGTGAAGGTATTTACATCATATCAGACAGGTGTTGAATTAAAGATGCTGACAAAATTTCACACACATATGCACCTCTCATTTTTTTTTTTACAGAGAAGCCAGAAATACACATAGAAAACAAGGTAACATTTTCAAAAAAATAGTGCTGGTTGAACTTGAATGTTGCATGTAGATGAAAGCAGAAATATCCTTACTTATCTCCCCTCAGCAAGTATATTCAAAATAGATAAAAGGCATCAACATAAAACCAGATACATTATATCTGATAGAAGAGGAAATAGAGAATAACTGTGAGCTTATTGGGCACAGGAAAATGAAGTGAACATTATTAGCATGGGCATTAAGATCAACAATTACTAAATGGGACCTCATGAAATAGCATAGCAAAAGACATTTGAAGAAAGTGGCAAAGAAGAGATGGAAAAAAGGTCATTACACATATGATAGATGGTTATATACAAAATGTGTAAGTGACTAAAAAAGAAAACGTAATTAACAACAAAAGAAATCAAGAAAACAAGTAACCCAATTAAGAAACTGGGGGACAACCCTATAGGAGGAACAACATTATGAACCAACCAGTACTCCCAGAGCTCTGAGGGACTAAACCAAGGAGTACACATGGAGGGACACATGGATCCAGCTGTGTATATAGCAGAGGATGACCTTGTCAGTCATCGATGGGAGGAGAGGCTTGGTCCCTTGAAGTCTCTATGCCCTAGTGTAGGGTAATGTCGGGGTCAGGAAGCGGGAATGGATGGATTGGTAAGCAGGGGGAGTGGGGAAGGGAGAGGAGTTTTCAAAGTGGAAACCAGGAAAAGGGAGAACATTTGAATTGTGAATGAAGAAAATATCTAATAAGGAAGAAGAAACTGCGGTACAAATTTAAACAAAATTCTCAGAAGACAAAACTGAGATGTCTCAGAAGCAATGTCTTTAATTTCTTTTAACTCAGAAACTGCAATTCAAATCTACTTTTAGATTCCATCTTACAACTGTGAGAATGGCTAAGATCAAACAAACAAGTTGGAAAGACATGCAATACTCACTATTTGGAATTTATTGGGAAGGTTCTAAAGAGTATCTTGATATCTCAACCTCTGATATTCTTCCCTAATCTGGCAGATTACAAAATTTATAAGGATTACAATTTCCTCTCTGAAGAAATATGTTTTTATAGGTCATCTAGAACTTACTTTTTGTTTATGTAATCACATTAGTATGACATCACTTTAGTTTTACCTGTTGTTATGTTTCATGGAATGATCAGACATTTAGTGATTCTTCTGTCCATATTGTAATAAGCTTGGAATAAAGCCACAGATATGAGACGACCTTCATTTTAAACTGCTGAATGTATCCCACAGACTTCATTAAACTCTTTTAATTATGTATCCATGATAGAAGGAGCTAAGCCCCCTTTAAATCTCAACATCTCTTCAGGTAATCATCAAGGGAATAAATGTTCCAAGGCAGGAGGAGCCTGTTCTTCTGACCAGATCTATATTACAAACACTATGAAGTCGGTATGATTTGCATAAGTACTTCTTCATTTTAATGTGTTCCTGCCTCTTAGAGTATTATAAGAAGGTCTTTCTCAGGGCTGTGTCATGATCCACACAAACTCAGGGAAAGCTTAACAATGTTGTTCACACTTCAGCTCCTTGGACTTCTGATTTTCTGGATTTCAGGTATGACTGTTCAGACATGGAAATAAAGTAGTAATATTATTTAATTATGAAAATTTCTTGCTCTATTTGGAAGCCAGCATCACCTGAAATTTGATTTTCTATTTAAAGAAATTAAAACATTTAAAGATTATTTTTAATTTTTAAAAATAGTTTAGAAGTGACTTTCATGTCCAATGTTTTCCTACTAATAATTTTTTCTATTTTTCCAGCCTCCAGAGGTGACATCAAAATGACCCAGTCTCCAGTCACCTTGTCAGTGATTCGAGGAGATAGAGTCACTATTTCCTGCAGGGCCAGCCAGGGTATTGGCACAAACCTCAACTGGCATCAGCAAAAATCACATGAATCTCCAAGGATTCTTATCAAATATGCTTCCCAGTCAATCTCTGGGATCCCCTCCAGGTTTAGTGGCAGTGGATCAGGGACAGATTTCACTCTCAGCATCAACAGTGTGGAGCCTGAAGATGTTGGAATTTATTACTGTCAACAGAGTGACAACTGGCCACCCACAGTGATACAGACCATAGCAAAAACCACAAGGAAAGGAGAGATGTGAGGCTTGGTTGCTTTAGCTGTTTGTAGTGGTGCATTAGCCTTCTTCTTCAAAGTGTTTCACAGATGCAGCCAGGTGTGAGGTTTACAGAAATATGTGGAATGAAGAAATCTCAAAGTTCCCCTTGACTTTGAAAATAGATATACTCTATTTCAGCTTGAGAATACATACCCTAAAATTATCATTGCATAATCAGACAATCTTCTTGCAATATACTGTAACTTGAGAAAAATTTCATGATGGATACTCAAAAGGAATGACTGATGATTCCATTCCCCTATAATTGTTGGAAATGTAGATGAGGCATTGTTTGAACCCATAGCATATAATTTACTCCTATTCCCAATAAGCCTAGAGAGCTCAGCATCAGAGAGTCATGGATCTGTTACAAATTTCCCTCTGCATATTTTATAGTAAGTGAACAACTCTTAAATATAATGTATTTTTCATGATTATGGATTTATATAAATTGTTCAATAAAATTTGGTAAAATTGAATATTTCTTGAACAGAGGTCTACAGTTACTAGTTAATAGATAAAAAATTAAAAGAATTTTAAACAATAAAAGTATGTCAGTCAAGTGAAGTTTTCATAAATGTATAGACTTATCTTGAATCATTGTGAGTTAAATGAGTATCAAAATGTGTTACCTTCCCCTTTCACTTCAGCCATCAGACTTCTAGCAGCCCCTGCTTGGAGGCAAACACCTGGGAGATAAGACAGATGCTCTCTATTGACTGTAGGTTTGTCTTTGAAGAAGCCGCCTGAGTATGCCCACCACCTGAGTACGCCCACTGCCTGATTATGCCAGCTTTCTGAAGATCTTCTGAACCTGGGGACTTTGGCACCTGAACTTTCTTTGTACTGTAATCTAGAGACTTTGTTTCAGTTTCTCTTGTGACTGTAAGAACCCTGGTTTATTCTCAGTAAAGTGGAGCCTTGATTGGGATGCAACTTGGCTTCCTGTTTTCTCTTTGCATTTCAAACCCTTTATTTCAGGTCCTTTATTCCCTCCTGGCTGAGGAGAACCCAGTGCCTGAAACTGCTGGCAGTTTCAAAAATGAAATTTTTTTGGTCTTTTGTTTTGTTTTATTTTTTTTTTGTTTTGTTGCTTTTGTTTTTACAAACAATGGAATAATGGAGGGTATCCTAGCATTTTGATTTACTTTTGTCAACACAAAATTTTATAGAACTAGATGAAGCTTTAAGTTTAGCATTTCATTAAAAAACATCAGTGAAATACTTGTAGGTGCCAGTACAGAGTCTTTGAAAAGAAAAATACCCATCGTTATAAATTTTCCTAAGTATAAAAAGAAATCTGTCCCATCTCTTGATGATTTAACAAGTAGAAAGAACATTGCAGAAAAGAATCTTCAAACCTTAAGTAAAAGGACCTTCATTAACGGTTGTGTACAATTGGGCAGGGATTACCAGTAAAAAGATAATTCTGTAAAAGTGATTAGGAATTTAAAATTTGGTTGGGCTTGATAGTTCATGTTTCTAAACATAGTGTTTGGGATTTGGAGGCAGGAATATCTCCATGAGTTCAAGTCCATTCTGGTTTTCATAAATTGATCCAGGCTAGGCAGAGTTACATGTTAAGAACTTGTCTGAAAAACAAAGACAATAATAAATTAAATATTAGTTTGGTTGAACATTTTTATTTTCTTCCATAATTTAAAGTCTAAAAATAACTTTGTGTGTGTGTGTGTGTGTGTGTGTGATGTGGGTTTGTGTGTGTATGATGTCTATGTAAGATAAAGAAGTGAACCATAGGGTAGGCTGGAAGACCCCAGGGGACTTGAATTACTTGCTAGAATAAATGACACCACAGAATATTGTAGGGCATGTACCCAATCAAAATAGTTAACAGATGGCTATCCACCTGCCATATTCACAATACTATTTACAGTTAAGAGGATCAATTAAATCTATTCATGTTAGTGTTCAGAAAAAGGCATTGTGACATGAAAATACAGTAAAGAGATATTTACAGTAAAGAAATATTAAAGTACTAGCAAGTACTTCAAGTGTGTCTCATAACCTCAAAGTATGCAGCTGGTGCTGAAGAATGGGAATGGAAAATCTCTGGTTAATGACCAGTATTTTATGTTTAACTGAATCTGCTTTGCATAATTATCACTTAGAAAGTTCTCATCTCTGATTTGCTATTAATGGATCCTCCAAGACACGAGACATCAGCTGGAGTGATCAGTGCTCAGCCAACAGAATGGGATCTCTATTTCCACTTTTGTGCCTTCTATTGCACCTTTCAGGTGAGAATAAGAGTAGAGAAATATTTCTCTGTTTTCTTCTCAGCAGCCTGCTGGAGATTCCAGAGATTTTCAGCATGTTGAGTGCATTTCTTAGAAAATTTTTCTCTAAGGTATTTCATCCAAAATATTTTCTTTGAAATGTACAATGTACATATATGCCTTCATGTGTGCTAATAGATTCTATTTTTACTATTCTTATGAAATTTCAGAGTTGAAAATGTACTGTGCTTTAACTCAGTCTCCATCTACTCTGACTGCTAATACTGGAGACCAGATCACCATCACCTGCAAGACTAATCCCAATGAGCAAACACAGTTCTCTTGGTATCAACAGCAACGAGGCCAATCCCCTAAAGCCTTAGTGTATGGCACAACTACTCTGGTTTCAGGAATCCCAACACGGTTCCGAGGTAGTCGGTCTAGAGCAGATTTTTTCCTCACTATTGACAATACACAGACAGATGATTCTGCCAGTTATTACTGTGCTGAATGGCCAGGGTACCACAATGTTACTTCCCTAAACAAAAACCTTTAGAGCAAGGCATAAAGCATAGTCCCTTACAAAACATCAAAATTCCTATGAAGTGCTTTTAAAATGTTTTCTTTAAAAAAAGAAGTCCTTCCAACAACATTAGTTTTCATTTAATATAAAAGAATACTAATTTGGAGTAAAATAGTGAATGTTAATGAACATTCTGAGTGGTTATAAGTAGTCTGTTTGTCATAGACTGTAAGAATATACACTGCTGCTCTCCTTGGGCCCAGGAACAGACTTCTCAAAGATTCTTAGCAGGACTAAAATCTGATCTCAACAGGATTGTTTGTTTCAACAGCATCCATTCCATTATTACACCAATGGTCATGACTTCCCAGGTCAGCCATTATAATATTTTGGGTTCACAACTGGGTGAGACTGACAATGGCTTTATCCCTCCAGCATTCAACACTGTGACAGCTAGTCAGTGGGAATGAGACATTCAGGGAAGAACTAACTTGATTTCTTCTTGCTTACAAACTTCATCAGAAATATTACTACTTGATGTGTGATCTTCTGAGGAAAATGATAATGGAACAGAGCATCAACTTGTCATGTTCTAGACAAAATTACATATGGCTTAAATTTTCCTTATACAGTTAAATACTAATTCTTGTCATTCTTAACCTCATTGTTAAACCAAACAATATGTTATCTGTTTGTAACTGATATTTACTATATTACTTCTATTTTTTTTAATCCTACAATTTGGCCACAGTATTAAAATCTGTAATTATCACCTTTGAATGAAAATATCTTCCTGTGATATATTCTTCCTGTGATGGTAGAAAAATGTGTGTTCGATATCAGTACTTCTCAAGCTTGGAGTGAGGGTAACATTTTTTTTTTCATTTAAGAGTAGCATTACTTTGGACAGAGAGAGGTATATGTCTGAGTGACACATCCTTTCTGTGTTTTCACTTACTTGATACTGATCTTTACTGTTGCTGTAACATAATATTAGAGCCTATATAGTTTATAAAGAAAAGCTTTTAAACCAAAGTTCTGTATTCTGAAATAAACAATGAGAGTTTGCTGTCATCTTACCCATGTTTTGCTTCTTCTTTTTTTACTATATTACCTTTCTGTACCATGGGTCTGAGTAACTCTATCCCTATAATCCCTTATATTGTTACATTTATGTGCATGTGAAATTTTTTGTTTTTAGACATTGAAAGCCAGTTCTCCAAACCATATCTAAATACCCTCTGCTGAGATACTTGCTACAGATTTGGAGAAGGGGGCACAAATCCTTTCAACTATGTACCTACTGGTAACCATAACAGGCTCCAAACTTAGTCCTAATCCAATGGACCATTAATGAGACTCTCAAGCTGTGAGTTGAGACCACTTTCAGTGTCTAGTAACCTTTTCACAGGGATCATCGATGATCATTGGAACTATAAGATATATACATTATAATTCATCAAAGTAGCAAAGTTAGTTATAAAGTAGGAATTTTTTTAAAAAAAATTTGCTCTTGGGAGTCACCAGAACATGAGGGAATATATTAAAGTGTTTCAGCAATAGGATGGTTGAGAACCTCTGATCCAACTGAAGGCATTGGTTAAATCAACAAATGTCCTGATTCTGAGGAAGGGACTTGGATGCAAGAGAGCGGTGGGATAGAAATGGTAGATGACTGTGGAAGAGAATGATCAGAATAATCAGAATTTATTATATGAACATATGAGGTTATCAAATATTTAGTAAAAGTTTTAAAAGTTAAGGCCTACCACAACTTAGCACATGATAGACAGGCCATTCTTACCACTGCTTTCTTGGTTCAGGTTTGGTTTGTCCAATATAGGTTTAAATTTTAGAACTTTAGTACTCATTATGGTGCAACTAAAGGGGTATGTAAATTTAAGAGGAAACCCCCATTAAAATTCAGTTAATTGAATGAGGCAAGGAATAGTGACCCTAAGAAATTATAGTTAATAAATGTGACTCTGATTTATGCCGAAATATCACATTAAACAAGAAAAATATTTCTTCAGTATTATATGTATAGTATAAATTTGTTTCTACCTGCATGATTGTTTTGCATATGTGTGCCTGTGCATTTGTGGACCCAAAGTTGATATTAAGAATTGTCCTTTGTCATTATTACCCTTTATTCATTGCGGCATGGAATCTCAATCAAATCCAAAGTTATAGCTTGCATTGTAGCCACTTTTGACTGACTTTTTTGATGCTCAAATGACATGTGTGCCAGCCCACAAAACACTTATACAAATGCCAAGAACCAAAACTCTGGGTTTAACATTTGTGCCAAGTACTTTATAACATTGAGTTATTTCTGCAGCAACAATCTAGTGACTTTAAAATATTGAAACTACTTCCAAAAATATGAATAACTGTGTAGCATATCATAGGATACCACTTCTAAATTTTCAGTGGTAAATATACAGAATACATGTGTCTAAAATCCTAACCATAAAAACATGAAACATTTATGTTATTTATACTAATTATATAAACATTTATAATTTATCATATCATTTATGTTTTATACAAGCTACTATCAGTTTGATGCAAAGCTCAGTTATTTGCAAGCAGGAAACCCTGGAGTTCCATTTACAGTATGGTAGGAATCCATACCACTGATGCACCATACATTTCTAAAGAACTGGTAAAGATTCTTAAAAATGTATAATAAAAACAGAATTATTTAAAAAAAATAAAAATATTTCATGTGATTTAATATCTCCTGGAAATCTAGTAACTGTTTAAATTTATATTTGTGTAGCAGGAATGAGTCCAGATACACTGACCTGTGGCTTACAGAGAGGCCCATTATATGCAACAGTAACTTCTGTGCTTTGTAACCCCTAAAACCTACTTGCACCTCAAGAGAAATGATGACACAATTCATGACCAGAACAACCAATCAGATTGGGCCACCTACATTGAATCAAGCTGTCATGGGCCCATTGTGCCCTGGTGGAGGGTACAAAGTGTTGCACAATTCCAGAAATAAACATGTCTGCTTTTACCATTTGCCTACTCTCAGAGTTTATCTCATTGACTCTGAGCCTTCTTACCCTCACCCCAAGTGTATTTGTCAGGGTTGCAAGCAACACTAATGTATGTAGATTATATATAATATAGTCACTGTAAATATACAGGAGTGGTGGGGATCAATTATTGGTCAATTGCTTAGAATTTTCAAGAAGTGCTGAAAGAAGGCAGGCAGGCAGAAAGAAAGGGAGGAAGAAAAGAGGAAAGGAAAGAGTGAAGGAGCAGAACATGCTAAAAAGAATAAATAAAATTTTCATAGAAGAGAAATATATCTACAAGAAAATAATGCTAGATTATGTCTAATTTTATGGAAGTATTTGAATCCAATATATTACTGTGACCAATCATTGAGTATGACATGCTCAATGTAATTTTATTACAGAATGTCTAATGGTGAACACCATGCAGGAAGTGCCTCTGTAGACAAGTAAGATCCATGGAGACAGCCGACTGTCTTGGTCAGCTGCCATGCATGAACACTCATCCACCATCCAACAAACTTTATCTTTGTGACTTGCAGGTTCTTTGAAAGAAATGAAATCTTTATAGGTTTTATGAGTAAGGAAAATTGATTCTGTTTAATATGATTAAACTGAATAGTTTTTTTTTTAGTTTATTATTTTATTTTATTTTTAATTTTTATTAGATATTTTCTTTATTTACATGTAAATTTCTCCCTTCCCAGTTTCCCCTCTAAAAAACAAAGAAACAAACAAAAACAACAAAAACAAACCCCAGCTGCCTCCCCACTCCCCATGCCTGACACCCCACCTTCTCCTGCTTATTGGCCCTGGCATTCCCCCACACTGGGGCACAGAACCTTCAAAAGGCCGAGGTC
Organism: Mastomys coucha; assembly: GCF_008632895.1. NCBI lineage: Eukaryota > Metazoa > Chordata > Mammalia > Rodentia > Muridae > Mastomys > Mastomys coucha. The sequence goes on along the minus strand of NW_022196903.1, from coordinate 62,947,796 downwards.
CTCTCCTCCCATTGATGATCGAATTTGCAATCCTCCACTATACACGTGCTTCCAGAACAATCAGTCCCACCATGTGCAGACCTTGGTTGGTGGTTGAGACTCTGGGAGCTCTTAGGGTACTAGTTAGTAAACTGAATAGTTTTAAAAGTACAATATATTTATATTTGAGAATTCCGTATGTGGATACAATATATCTGATATTCTCATGAACCAAATCTTTCTTGAGTCCTCAAATCTACTACTGCATTTCTCACCACCTTGCTTCATGTCCACATATAAATATACCTAAACATTGAGTCAAGTATACACTCCATACTGAGTCCAATGTAGGCTGATCATATATTCATAAAGGTAGGAATACCCAGTGAAGGAAATGTGGTAAATATATCATGGACAACACTCTAGAGCATATTGTCCCTCCCTCCCTCCTTTAGAAACCATCAACTATCAAATAATCATAAGTTCATGGTACTGGCTTATGAGCTCCTTCCACTTCAAGCTTCAGTACTGATGTGCTTAATTTCATGCAGGTCTTAGAAAGGCAGTCACAATTGCTGGTAGTTCATGAAAGCAGTAGTCTTGTCAGGTCCAGAACACTGTTTTGCTGTTTCTTTCTCACCTTTGGCTCTTACAATCCACATGCTTTTGAGATATATAGACACTTCATTTGAATGTTTTAAAACCTATTTTTTTTCAGTCTGTTGCTAATATCAACTTTCCCAGAGAAGACACAGGAAAATGGTAGTGGAACAGAGAGAGCATCACCTAGTCATGTTCTGGACAAAAATACATATGGCTTAATTTTTCATTATATGGTTAAATACTAAATCCTGTCATTATTCTTAACATCATTGTGAAACCAAACAATATGTTAACTGTTTGGAACTGATATTTACTGTATTAGCTTTATGTATCCAATCTTACAGTCTGGCTACAGTATTAAAATCTGTAATTATCATCTTCGAATGAAAATCTCAGGATAATTTTTATTCTTCCTGTGATAGTGGAAAAATGTGTGTTCTACATCCATATTACTCAAGCTGTGTATACCTTCTACCTTTACTTCCTTATAATGATCTTTTCCCATACACCCTGGTGTCCTTCTGTCCTAAATATAAACTAATATACATATGCTCCTAGAAAACATATGGTGCCTATAGTATATGCAAGATTTGGATCGATTGTACACTTTAAGACATGCCTAATTATTTCTGAGAAAATACTCATATACATTTAATACAATAACTACAATAACTTGCATTAAAACTGGAAAAAGTCATATGCCATAATCTGAATACTTACAGCACCATTGGATATAGGTATAATTCCATATGAATCTAGGAATGGAGCTCATGTGTATAGTAAAAGCAGAGAAAACCCATGGCATTGTTTGGCTTGATGGAAGCAATTCTTGAGTAGATGAGATGGCATAAATTATTAAAATCAGATTATTTTCCTGAAAGGATGAGTTATTTATGGGAGATTTTGTCTTTACTTACAAACCACACCTTCCAGCACTATTTTATTACTCTTCTGGGAATCACTGTGAATGAGAAACTGCAAGGTGAATTCTGGTGCTCAGTCTAAGGGGATACATCTACAAAAGTCTCCCATTCCTAGTGCTCAGAGAATTTTTAAGTAAAGGAATTGGGAAGACTTATAGAGCCAGAAGATCAGGGACATTGCTGTGAAATTGTGTTGACAAGTAGCAACACAAGCTATACATGTAACATCTCAACAACATGACTAAAATGTGAATTGAACTAGAAAAACACCAATGAACATGATAACCAGCATGCCAAAACCAGATGGTGCTTTACATTTACAAAATCTACAGAGAAGCTGGTAAAAATGCTAGCAGAAGAGAAGCTCCTAGCTAGGGAAGAGCATGATAATTGATTGTCCAGGTTGTAAAAGTCAGCCCCAAAAACATACATACGATAAATGTTATATGGATTCAATGAGTTATATTTAGGAATTTGCTTGTGAGTGTATATACAAATATATAAGTCCATACAAAAACAATTAATGGAAAAAGAAACCATGAATTTGAAAGAGAACTGGGACATGTATTTGGTGGGACTTGAAATATGGAAAGGTAAGGGAAATTCCTGTAATAAAAATTCAGGCTCATAAATAAACCCAGAAAAAAAGGAAGAAGTTGTATGGCCACAAGAACATCTACACCTGACTTTCTTTTTGTTTTGTTTTGTGTATTTGAGACAGGGTTTCTCTGTGTAATCCTGGCTGTCCTGGAACTCACTCTGTAAAACAGATTGGCCTCAAATTAAAAAATCTGCCTGCCTCTGCCTCTCATGTGCTGGGATTACAGGCGTGCACCTCCACTGTCCAGCTTTACACCTAGCTTTGAAAGGTCAATGGAATACATTATATACTGTCATGAATGGTAGAATATCTGAAGCAGCCTGACATGCAGGAAAACATAACAAGGAAACTACATATAACATGATAGAATTCAAAATAAGGTTCACCTCAAAAATAGTTGTTATTTTCTGTTGTTCAAAGAAAAGTATATTCTCTACAAATAAACCTTGACTGGGCCTCAATTTGAGACATAAGAGAACCACAGGCATTCAATATGTCCCTGACCTGATGACTCCGGCAGCTGTGCCTACCCTTTGCTGATTTGCATGTAACCAAAGCACAGCCCACTGACATGAGGACTTCTTCATAGTCAGGTCACACCCTGTGCTGGAGTCAGTCTCACACTGATCACAGACATGAGTGTGCCCACTCAGCTCCTGGGGTTGCTGCTGCTGTGGCTTACAGGTAAGGAAGAGCACTGGAAATTTATTCAGCTGGGTGTAGTCAGTGCTGCTTGGTTTCAGTGAAAAATCCTCTTGCAATAGAATTAATCATGTGGGGATTTGTTTTCAAGTTTTAAATTGTACATGCCAGATGTGATATCCAGATGAGTCAGTTTCCAGCCTCCTAGGGTGCATGTGTGGGAAAAAGTATCAACATCAAATGTTGAGCAAGTGAGAATATTTACAGTGAATTACATTAGTATCTGCAGAAACAGGGAAATTTTCCTCAGCTCCTGATCTATGGTGCAACTAGCTTGACAGATGGTGTGCCATCACAATTCAGTGTCAGTGGACCTGGTACACAATATTCTCTCAAGACCAATAGCCTGCAGTCTGATGATGTTGCAAGTTATTACTGTCAAAATGGTCTAAGTGATTCAAGCCATAACATAAATAACCTAAGAAAGTAAAAGTAAAAACACAGGCTGCCACAACTGCTAGCTACTCATGATGTCTCCAACTACTCATCAGCTGAGAGTGTTTATTTTTGCCAGGCCTTAAATGTCTATGCAATGTTTTTATACTGGGATCAGAGAAACTTTGGTATGTACTAAATCTCTGTCCCTTTCTCCAGGCCTAGTATCAAAATAAGGGAATGCTTCTCATGACTCAGAAAAGAAAACAAGTAGAACAACAACAACAACAAGAACAAACTGTTCCTGAGTAACAGAGTTAGGACAACAGCTGTGCTTCATTCATCAGGGTTGTCAAAATTCATACAAACACAGAGAGACACACCCACACAAACATGTACACACACACACACACACACACACACACACACACACTCCAAGGTGGAGCTATTTCAGCAAGAAACTTTTTATCTGTAGGTAGTAATTACATCAGGGAAAGGAGTCTGGGGAGATAGTTTAATGATTATGAACACTAGTGGTTCTTTCTCAATATCTGGGTTTGAGTCCCAACACACATATGATTCCTAGCTTTTGATAATTCCAATTCAAGGAATTTTTTTAACCACTCCCCTGTCCTCTGAGTGAGGACAATCCTGTCAGTGTCCCAGAAAGTAAGTAAACTGCAAAGAGATGAGAAGAAAACACAGTTTAAATTGACTTCATCAACCTGTACCAGATGTGGGGTGTCTGGTGTCAAGTAGTATATCCCCAACAAACTTAAACATGGTATAGTTTGGAAAAAAAGTTTCCTGGTATAATATAGTCCTTGGTACACAAAGAAATACAGTTCTATAGAAATTTAGCATAGGGTACATGTCATTTCTTCCAAGAACTTGAGTTTTAGAAATAGGCTACTTGTATTATTTTAAGAGCTGAAAAAAAGAATCTGGCATGTTTTTGGCCATACTGATAAAATGGATGTCATTTGTTCTATCAGCCACCACTGGTTCTGGTTGTTAGAGCTAAAGGGGATAGCAACCCCATAGGAAGTCAAATAGTACCAACTAACTTGTACCCATGGAAGCTCCCAAAAGCTAAGCCACCATCCAAACAGCATATATGGGCTGGTCTATGTCCCCAGCACATATGTAGAAGAGGACTGCCTTGTCTGGGGTCAGTGGAAGAGGATTATAAAGTTTTATGTCCCAGGGAAAAGGGATATGGTGGTAGAGCGATGAGGTGGGGGGATTGGGTGGATGAGGCGGGTGTGTGGTTGAGTGAGGTGGGTGGTTGAGGGCAGTGGGTAGATTAGGTTGGAACCACCATCTCAGCAGCATATGGGGAGTGGAGTGAAGAACTCCTAAAAGTCTGACTGGGGAGGGGGTCAACATTTGGTATGTAAATAAATAAAATTTAAATTTTAAAAAGATTAGAAGTGAAAGTGATTTAAAAGATCAGACAATAACTATACACATCTACATTTATATTTAATGCTTAGAAAAAACACATACACAACTGCCTACCAGACTGGCTTCTTCAAATTTATCCAACAACAACAATTTCTCAGAAGAAACATTTTTTCTATTATGGAATGCTAAATTACTGTCATTCTCACATAGGTTTTTTATTTTGTATTAATACCATCTATTAATATAACTTCAAAATGCTGTTTGATAATGTTATAATTTATCATTCATATAATTGTTGGATGACACTAATTTGTTTATATTCAGGAAAATTTTTCATCATAGATTAATCCAACAGTTTCAGAGATATCCTATATCATACCTCCTATTCATGCACCATACCTACCATTATCAACATCTGCCATTATAGAGGTGTACCTGTTACAATCAATGGATCCACACTAGTCTACCATTTTTATTCAGAAGGCAAAGCTTACGTTATGACTCTGTCTTGGGTTTACATGACATGACTTTCAACACATGTGTAATGATAAATATCTTTCATTGTGGTTTCATAGAATGTTGTTTCACTATCCTCTGTGCCCTGATCATTTTATCTGTCTCTTCTCCTAATAACTAAAATTTAATCACTATTTTATTATTTCTATAGACAATCCTTTCTCAGCACTTTGTAAAGTTTTGTGTTAATGTAATAATGGACCTGAATGGAAGAGTTAGGGGAGGGACTGAATGATCTGAAATGGATTGAAACTCCATAGGAAGAACAACTATATCAACTGTCTGGACCACCCAGAGTTCCGAGGAACAAAACCAACAATTAAAGAAGACACAAGGGAGGGACCCATGGCCTGCTGCTGCTTATGTAGCAGAGGATTTTCTTATCTGGCATCAATAGAAGGGGAGAAATTTGGTCCTGTGGAGGCATCATAAGAGGATGCTAGAGCAGTGAAGCCAGAGTGGTTGTACCAGTTTGTAATCCCAACAGCAATGAAGGAGTATTCATCTTTCTCAACAATCTTACCACCATCTGCTATAACCTGAGTTATTGATCTTAGTCGTTCTGACTGCTGTGAGATGGAATCTCAGGGTTGTTTTGATTTGCATTTCCCAGATGACTAAGGATGTTGAACATTTCTTTATGTGCTTGTCAGCTATTTGGTATTCCTCAGTTGAGAATTCTTTGTTTATCTCTGTACCCCATTTTATTAGAGTTATTTGGTTCTCTGAAGTCTATCTTCTTGAGTTCTTTGTATATATTAGCCCTCTATCAGATGTAGAATTTGTAAAGATCTTTTCCTAATTGGTTGGGTGCCAATTTGTCCTATTGACAGTGTCCTTCCATCTCCCAATGGTTAACATTATAGTTGTATATCATCATACCCAGTTTTTTGCAGTGCTATAGATTGAATTCAGAGCCCTGATTTTGCTAATCAACACTTCCACTGAGTTATAATGCTAGGCCAAAAATTTTTTTTTAACTTTTTCTATTATACATATGTGATTATGTATATATACACACACACACACACACGTATATATGTATATATACTTATATATACATATATATGTATATCATATATTCGTGTATACACACACATATATATGTATATATATATCATATATACATATATATACACATATATATGTATATATACACACATATATATATGTGTATATATATATACATATATATGATATACATATACAGATATCATGGCAGATATGTGAAGATCAGAGGACAATGCTCAGGAGTTGCTTATCTCACCTCACTGTGTGTTCCAGGAACCATACTCAAGTCACCAGGCCAAAGCAGGAAAAACCTTTTTAAGCTGATCCATGGTACTAGCCCCATAAATATAGTTTCAATTAAAATAAACTGTTACCTAGCATTTTATTTTTCCATTTCCCCAATAGTAAATTATTAACTTGGTCATTATAAAAACAGGGTTGAATTTTTTTTATATTTTAATGCAAAGAATACACTATTCAGCAGTGCATATAATTTTGTATGCCTCACATCCAAACTAAGCAAGAGACAGAATCTCTGCCAAAGAGGAAGGTAAAACAAATAACCCTGACAGATCTAGATTTTTTTGTGAGAAGAGAAACTTTATGAGAAAAATGGATTTGAGGACTTGTACATTGTGTATGCCTTGATTTATACAAATCCAACGTTTCACAGTGTACTCTTTCTGTTCCCTGCTATAGGGAACAAGACTGCATATGCTTCCTGAAAAATATATGGAGCACTTTATACCTCTGCACTCCATTTTCCCCGATATAGATAGTTAAATAGATAGATAGGTAGGTAGATAGATACACAGATAGACAGACAGTCAGACAGACAGATAGGTAGATAGACAGACAGACAGACAGACAGAAAGACAGAAAGACAGACAGACAGACAGACAGACAGACAGATAGATAGATAGATAGATAGATAGATAGATAGATAGATACATAGATACATAGATAGATAGATAAATAGATATAACTTTACATTCAGATCACAGACCCCTCACCTCCAGTCTTGCCCTTAAAATTCTATTCCACCAAAAGTAACAGATATTATGAATCACAAAGACCTAACAGATTCATACAGGGCATTTCACTCAAACAAAATAAAGAACATAACTTCTTCTCAACACTTCAGAGAATTTCTACAAAACTGACCACAGAGTTGGTCCCAAAGCAAGCCTCAACAGGTGCAAGAAAATTGAAATAACTACTTGTATGTTTTATACTCACTTTTAAGAGTAGGTTGTTTCCATTCCTTGTACTTTTCACACAGCTGTACTCACCAGATGATTTGCATATTGTTCCCTGTGGTGGGCCACTCCTTGCAACTCCAAGACAACCCATGTTTCTACCTTACTACACAGGACTCATTATAGCAAAACCTCAAGATGAGGTGTTCTGCCCAGTTTCTGGGGATGCTTGTGTTCTGGATCCCTGGTAAGGAAAGAATCAATAATAGTAAAAGAAAATATAGAAGGAGGGCAGTTTGGGGGCCCTGCTGATGGGAATACATATTCTGTCCATATGTGTGATTGCCTTATATTTCTCTTATTTTAAGACCCTATGGGGATATTGTGATGACCCAGACTGCACTATCCACATTTGTAACTCCTGGAGAGTCAACTTCAATCTTCTGCAGGTCTATTAAGAATCTCCTGGCACTGATTGTTCTGGCAGCATGTGTATAGTAGAGGATTGAAAAGTCGATCATCAATGGGAAGAGAGGCCCTTGTCCCTATGAAGATTCTGTGCCCCAGTGTAGGGCAATGCCAGGGCCAATAAGTGGGAGAGGGTAGGGTAGCAAGCATGGGGAGGGGGGAGGCAACAGGGGTTTGTTCTTGTTTTTTTCATTTTTTTGTTTGTTTGTTTGTTTCTTGGAGGAGAAACTGGGAAAGGAGAAATCATATGACATGTAAATAAAGAAAACATCTAATAAAAAAAGAATCTCCTAAATAATTATGGCATGACTTATTTGAATTGATACTGGCAGAGGCCAGGCCAATCTCTCCATCCACTGATCAATCAACTGTCCAAACATGATTCTGGGATTCCAGTCAGGTTTAGTGGCAGTGGGTCTGGAACATATTTAACACTGAAAATCAGAAAAGTAGAGGCTAAGGATATTGGTGTTTATTACTGTCAGCAACATCTAGAACATCAACTACAGTGATAGAGTCTCAAACAAAATCCTCCTTGCTTGGGGTGACAAAATGGCTCATAAGTTCCTTGTATTGAGGGTAACATTGTGCAGTTGGCATAGCAAAGTAAAGGTATTACAAAATGGTAGTTGGTTTTCTCTGATTTTCAGCTATTGTAACAATGATCCCCTAGGAAATTAGACTTTCCACAAGAGTTCATGTTGGGAGGAAAGGCTGCATCTTCTCTGAAGGGAGATTTTTATACATTGTCTTTCTGGATGAGAAAAGTTCAGTCACATATAGTTTGTGGTACACAGGACAATAACCTGAATAGGACTGCTTTACAGTACATATTTTAGTTCTGTATTTATTCTTTAGACTCATTACAGAATTGTATTAATCTATGATAATCATCTTGATGAGTTTCTCTCAATTTCCAAAGTTGCCCTATTGAATACATATTCTATGTTTTGATTTTTACTTTCAAGTTGGCTTTATGAGGACAGGTTGCCAGGCCAGGTTGGGATATCATAAGTGACCCCATATTAAGTAGAAATGGGAGATTCTCTGAGACTTTGTAAGATGAAAATTTTTAAATATTCAAAATAATTAGTAGCTGAGTCCTCAGAAAAAATGATATGTATACATTCAACATGGTTCCAGCAGTATATGTATAGCAGAGGATGGCCTAGTTGGTCGTCAATGGGAAGAGAGGCCATTGTTCTGTGAAGGTATATGTCCCAGTGTAGGGGAATGCCAGGGCCAGAAAGAGTGAGAGAGTGGGTTGGTGAGCAGGGGGACAGGGAGGAAACAGTGTTTGTTGTTTTTTGTTGTTTTTTGTTTTTTGTTTTTGATATTTTTTCAAAGGGGAAACCAGGAGAGGCGATATCATTTGAAACATCAATAAAGAAAATATATAATAACAAAATTACTTTTTAAAATATATATAAAGTAGAAGTATAACCAAATTAGTAAACATGAAATCTAACAACATAGTCCATAATTGGGTAAACTAATAAACAATTCTTAAAAGAGGAAACAGAAATGAACAATAAACAACACCAGGCTCTTGCAATCTTTCTGCCCCTACTTCCTCACCTTAATGGTCTACTTCTAGTTTCCTGGATTTAGTAACTATTCCTAAATAAAGGTTCTAATACACAATATAACATTTCCAGCTATATCTATTACCTGGATTCCTAATAATTTAATTTTTCTTTATATTCAAGTAAAGAATGGGTTTTTTAGACCACAAAAAGAAGTTATGTTGTTTGAAGTAAAGTGGCTTCAATTGAAGATAATCATATTAATTGAATTAAGAGGACATCAGAATGACAGCTATCACATTCCTACTTTCACTTGTGTTAATTAGACTATATATAGGTGCATATATAGTGTATGTACATGTATATATAATATGAACTAGAAGGGGAACTTTCTAGAGGACCAAACTGTGAGGGTTTAGATATAGTGTAATGGTTTAAGAGGACATATATATGAATTACTGTGAACCAAGTTACTTATTACAAGAGCTTTTAATGATGTAGATAGAAGGAGAAACTCCAGGGAGTTTTTAGTCCCTATTCCTAGGGAGAGAAAGCATGGTAGGGTCTCTTAATGGAATCAGATTCCACATGAGAAATCACTTTTTAAAGTTTATATATCACACATTTTAATGATCTGGGGAGATGTCTGCAATATCCTACAGCCAATATCTCTAATTTCAAGCAAAAGAAGAGAAAGGAGATTAGGATGTGTCTGGAACCAATTTGTTAACAACAACCCCCTTTTGAGTTATCTCTTTTTCCAGGTGAGAGTTGCCATCTTCAGTGTTACTGTACTGCACCTGGCAGTATTCACAAGAGTGAGAACAATCTCACTTTCAGTATCCCTATATGGCACCTGTCAGTATTCATGAAAGTTTGAGAGCTGCAATAAAGATGCTGCTAAATTATAATATCACATTTTATTTTTATTTTATTTATTTACATTTCAAATGTTATCCTCCTTCCCAGTTTCCCCTCCACAACCCCCCTATCCCCTTTCTTGCCTCCTGCCTCAATGAGGCTGCCCTCCTACCCATCCACCCACTCCTGCCTCATCTGCCTATCATTTCCCTATTCTAGGTCTTCAAGCCTGCACTGAACTAAGGGGCTCACTTCCTAGTGATGCCTGAAAAGATAATTCTCTGCTGCATATTCAGCTGGAACCATGGGTAACCCCTGCAAATTCTTTGCTTGGTGGTTTAGTCATATTTTTATAGGAAATGAAATTCTAACTTGAAAGGAAGAAAAGAAAGGATGAAGGGCATATATAATGGAATAAAGACAAGGACAATATACACATCTGAAATTCAGAACAATATAATGTTGCTTTATTTCTGTTATGAAAAAATATTATACTACCTTCATTTTTTTATATCAGTGTATTTTTTCCAACCATTCTATAAAGTTGCATAAATCTTAGTAGGAGAACTGAGGAGTGATTGGTAGTAAAAGCAAGGGTACCTCTGACCTTTGATCTCTGATTTCCATATATGGATCTCTACAAAGACAAATATTCTATTTCAGATATGATATTTATAGAATGATTGTTTCTAAGATTTGATGATCATATATTTGAATATTTGTCTTGAAGCAGCAAATTTAAGAAATCTTCTGCTCATATCTGATGCTTTACTAAATAATATCTCTCAAATATCAATATAAGATTGTGTGAGTATTCGGTAATTCTGTAAATTAAAGAGAGGTTCAAACAAAATTTGACAGCCTTTCCAGAGGTTGTCCAATATATAGGTCTCAGGAGAGTATACTTGAACACTTGAGGTTGATTTTGTCCCCCTAACAAACCTATGGTGACTTGTGAGGCAATAGTTTTTCAGGAAAGCATATGCAATTAAAGAAAATTTGAGTCTCAGAATATGGAATGTAAGCCCAAGAACCACATATGAGATGTATATACAAAGGGCACTAAGGAAAACACTCTTAAAGGGTAGCATTAAAGATTAAGAATCTTAGAGATTTTACTGTGTGTATGTTTCCTGGTTCCTTAATAATATTTCTTGTGGAAGATGACAAATAATTTCTCAATGAAAATCAAGCTGGGTGTATTAATCAGGCTTCTCTAGATTTACACAACTTATGAAATGAATCTCTCTTCCTCTCTCCTTCCCTCCCTCCCCCTGCTCTGTCTCACTCTCTGTCTCTGTTACTCTCTCTCTACACCACACACACACACACACACACACACGCACACACACACAATCACACAGAGAGAGAGAAAGAGAGAGAGAGAGACAGAGACAGAGACAGAGACAGAGACAGACAGAGAGACAGAGAGATGCTTTTTCATTTTTATTTATTTTTTATTCACTTTTTATCCTGATCATTGTACGCTGTCCTGGTCCCACCTGACACAGCTTATCTCCATACATATTCCCTTAGTCATATTGTTGCATTTTACTTAGTTCATCTCTTCCCAGTTAAAACTAAGGGCACAATGAGAGTACTAGAGAAGGATTGGTGTGTTGTTCTCTTCCAAGTGCAATGCAATGTTGCTATGATAGAGGCAGAGAGAGCTGCAACAGGGAGGAATTAACTATCAAAATCTATTATTTTAATACCACATAGAATCAATTGTAAAGTGAGGTTCATGGAAATGACATAGCATGACTTTTAAAATTTTTTTTGTTAGATGAAAAGTAGATAATTAGGCTCCAGTCAGAAAGATTCTATAAGGGCTTAAGACTTTCAAAGTCATTCAATGTTAGTTCAGAAATATACAATAAAGCAATGTTGGCATTATAGTAACCAGAGTTGGTTGAAAGACAGAACCCATTAGCTTATGGCAAAAGGGAACAGTATGTTCCAGTGCAGAGAAGCTATGGTTTCTCTGGTGGGTTTACAATTATCTCTTCCCTATGAGAGGAACATCTGAGACAGAACAAGTGGGGTGGCCTGTTGGATCAAGCAGAGAGGGCAGAACCAGCAGTAGTCACCATGTTTTAATCTGAACAGCTAAAATTGGAGCGCAGGGATTACAAACATAAGAAATACAAGCCCATAATGAAAAGCTAATATCTGAGTCCAAACAAACCATTGATATGGTAAGTATGCTTAGAATTGTACTTTTGAGCTAAATGCAAGAAAATAAACTGGGTAAAGATCATAAAAAGAAATAGTTTGAAAATACTAAAATGAAGCCTGTGTAGAAAGAAGAGAGAGAGATTAAAAGAAAATATCATTTGTGTTAAAAATGGAAAACTCTATGATAGCGAATATGGATCCCAAAGAATTTTGTTTTGATTATCAGCATACAGATAGTATTTTTTCATAATGATTGTAATTTTATATATCCTTTTAAAGTGATATCAGAATGAAGCAGACTTGATAAGAAAGGGGCTGAAATAATCCATGCTAAATTAAAAACAATAGAAATTTATACAATCCTCTGAATCATAATTTTCAGGTGAGTTCAAGCCACAGCTTACAGTGCTACCTTGTGATAAGACTGCAAAATGGCAGTTGAAATTCATTAAAAACCTAAAATTATTTTTCTCAGATATCATATAGAATTATCCCTAGATCAGAGTCTGCAAGCTTATCAAAAATTTGAATGGATGCCCATAAAAGAACTAGACTTAGAGATTTAATTAAGCAGTAACAATCTATGGCTTACATTCACCATATGTAAAACAGATACTTAATAACTGGGCCACCCAAAATCATTTAACTCTGAACTATTGGAGAGATTTTATAGCAGCCATATTACAAACTGGTCCTCAAATACAATGCTAACATGATGGAAAGTTTCAGTTATAGAGCAACAAAATAGAACTAGAGGCACTGATATTGTCAAGGATCAATTACTAAGTAAAAGTCAATATTCTGAATTAAGAATACAAATCATGCTTGATGATGCCATCTTGGCACAATGGTACACAAGAGCTTTAAATGCTTGGGAGAAGGATGAACAACATGGACTATCCGAATCATTTACAAAGATATCCCCAGGTTCAAATGAATCTTTCACTGACTATTTACAAATACTCACTATGGCTCTAAATAGAAAAATATCAGATCCAATGCCTAGAGAATTTTTAATAAAATATTTAACTTTTGAAAATTTTAATGCTGAATGCAAAAAGGCTATTTGACTTTTAAGGGCCAGATTTGTATCTATTTATGAATGGATAAAAATTACTATGGATATTGAATCTAATGCTCACCATTTATGGGTGGACAATTACAAAAGATATAGAAACTAAAATTGCCTATTGTTATGGATATGAAAGAGCAGGTCTGTCCCTACAGGACCAAAGACAAATAGTTTCTCAGAATACACTTTTCTCTAATAATGATTCTTTTAAATATATGGGAAAGAGATCTGTTTCAGCAATGGGAAGCACATCTTAGCATTGCTTCAACTTCAGAGACATGCTAAAAAAGGAGACTTTCTTAATACAGATATGTTGTGGGAATTATTTAAAAAGGAGTCCACCCCGCAAATTCCCTTTTCCGCCAGGCCAAGTTCTAGAGCTGGTATCGTCCAGCACCACCATGTCCCGGTTGGTTATTATTCTCTACTAGCTATTTGCAACATCTCTCTCACATGCAACTCTTTAGACACTCCCACAATCATTCATCTAGCTAGCGCCTAGGATCCAGTAGGTAAAGCATGACTCTTAATGCGTTAATATCCAATTAGGTTCATATAACAATAAGATCATAATTTCCAATATGTCAATACAATAATTTCAGAACCAAATAAAGACAATATTCTAACCCAATTAATCTATTTTGTAAAAACCTTTGCTTGGTTGTATAACCATGCTGGGTCTGACTCTTCACCCTCCTCTGACTTCATGATGAACCTCCTTCTCCTCCAGCTCCTGACCTTTCTCCTCCTCCAACTCTAGCTCCAAGGCTCTATTCCTGTCCAATAACAGGCCTGTCACTGCCCTAATGTGATTGGACAGAGAAATTGCTGCAGCACAGATACGTTAATAAGTTTTCAATGATAGCTATTGCCTCTCTAGGCTGTCCATAAACAGGGAACAGAAAAGACTGGCTCTCCAAATTCATATGGAGGACCCACTGCTGATAGAATACCAAATGTCCTACCACTAAAATGGTTAACTGGTGAGCCTCTGTGGATAGAAAAATGGTCTTTAAATAAAATAAAAAAATGGCACTAGAACAGGTAGTACAAGAATAGCTGGAGGCTCAACATATAGAAAAATCTACTTTGAGTTCTCTTACATTTGTCATTTTAAAGGGTTCTGGAAATGGAAGAGGGTGATAGATCTGAGGAAAGTAATATAGTCATTCATGCTCTATATTATTTACAACCTGAAGTTTCTTTAAATTCTGTTACCTAAGGGATGGCCTATTGTAATTGATTTAAAAGATCGCTTTTTTTTCACAATCCCTTTACATGAGCATGATAGGGGAATGTTTGCTTTTTCAACACATACTTTTTTCTTAGATATTTCATTTATTTAAATTTCAAATGATATCCCCTTTCCCTTTTTCCCCTCTGAAAAAAATCCCTATTCCCTCCCTACTCCCCCTGCTCACCAACCCACCCTCTCCTCTTTTCTGGCCCTGGCTTTCCCCTACACTGGAGCATAGAACCTTTACAGGACCAAGGGTCTCTCCTCCCACTGATGACCAACTAGGCCAGCCTCTTCTACATATGCAGCTGGAGCCATGAGTCCCATCATGTGTACTCTTTGGTTGGTGATTTAGTCCCTGGGAGCTGTAAGGGTACTAGTTAGTTCATATTGTTGTTCCTCCTAAAGGGTTGCAAACCCCTCCAGCTCCTTGGGTCTTTTCTCTAGCTCCATAATTTTAATAATAATTGCTCAATAAAGAGCTATCATGGGAAACTTTTAACAGAAGACATGTAACATGTGTCAATATTATGTCCAACAGCTATTAAAAATAATTTGTAAAGAGTTTCCCTATCTATAATTTACCACTACATGGGTGACATTTTGCTGACTGATTAGATGCAGATAACTGAGAAAAATATTTAATGAAAGAAAGAGAATTTTGCCTTTTGGGGGATTAAAATTTCTCCTAAAAATACAAAGAGTAGATTCTACTAATTATCTAGGATATAAGGTATCTATAAAAAAATCCTGTCATTAAAAAATCAGAAAAGATCAATTACAAACACTTAATGATATTAAAAAATTGTTGGGAGATACAAATTGGCCAAGGTTCACAATTGGATTATCTATTCAAAAGGTAAGTAATTTATTGTCAAACATTACAAGGTAAGTCAGACTTAATACTTTAAGAAATTATCAGCTGAAGCTGAAAAATACTATAAGAGATACAGATTACACATAAACATTAAAAAAGTAAAAACCTATATAAAAAAGTTTTCTAGTTTGATTGTCAAAGGGAGAATAAAACTTCATCAATTATTAGGAAACGACCCAGGAGAGATTGTAATGCCTTATACTAATGCTGAAATTACCTCATTATGAGCAATCAGTTAGGACTGGCAAAGAACTCACATGATTATTTTTTGAAACTAAGAATAGATTACTTTCTACCCAAATTAAGCATGCATTCCTTTGAAGGGCCTTGTATTTTTCCACATAATCTTGAGTCTCCAGCCATTTCTGTTAATATCAGTAATTGTTTTAAAAATGGGGTCTTGGATAAAGTAGGCATGTGTGACTGATTCACATCTCTAGCCTTCTGATGGCATTTTATGCATACTGATCATTTCACTTGTCAGTAACATGAAAACAGATTTTCCACTCTGCCCTGGCATCTATACTTTGTTCACCTCTAAAATATCATGAGTGTGTATAAAGATTCTCATAAGAATTCACCATTGCATACTTTCTTTGCTATATAAATGAGTTATTGTCCTGTGAGATAAGAGAAGATTTGCGAGCTGGCGAGATGGCTCAGCGGGTAAGAGCACTGACTGCTCTTCCGAAGGTCCTAAGTTCAAATCCCAGCAACCACATGGTGACTCACAACCACCCATAATGAGATCTGTCACCCTCCTGGTGTGTCTGAAGTCAGCTACAGTGTACTTATGTATAATAATAAATAAATCTTGTAAAAAACATAGAAATATTATAAGAAAGTTTTCTGTCTTTTTTTTTTTTTAAAGCAAACATTTATTTGGGGCTGGCTTGCAGTTTCAAAGGTTTGGTCCATTTTCATTATAGCGGGAAACATGGTTGGCATACAGGAAAACACAATGATAAATAAGGAGCTGAGAGATCTTCATCATGATTTAAAGGAGCCAGGAAGAGAATTTCTTCTTGGGGACAAGTTGGAGGGTTTCTTAAGAGTGGAGTTGAACTTCAAGCACACCCCCACAGTGGTGCACTATCTTCAACACAGCCACAATTCCTGATAGTGCTGCACCCTGGATCAAATATATTCAATGTAGTGCATTCCACTCACTGGCCCTCATATAATTGTTCAAATACATGAATGTATGGGGACTACACTTAAACATAGCATAGTGCAAAATATATGAGGCCCAGCTTCGAAACCCACATCATTTATACCAGACTCAAAAATGGTAAAAGTGCAAAGTTCATCTTAGATTCATTCCATCATCTAACTGTAATCTCCTGTTTTGCTGCCACAAAATATATGAATGCAATTCAGTCTTAGAAATCAAGATAGTCTTTCTGAATCTTTATGTAGTATGGAAACATGGTAACTTATCTGTTCATTTAAACGACCCCACTGATTTGCATGGAAGATGTACAGCTAGTAATAAATAAATGAAGCATATCATATCAGTGATGTCTTAAGATGGTCAGAAATATGTTTAGTGGGTTTCTGAATGAAGTCCAGTATGAGCCTTCATTTACTTGTGTATACTGTCCACCCAGAAATCCCATTTCCGATACGAAATATACATCACACATGAAAATTAAAAAAGATAAGGTGAAATTAAGGAAAAATTAAAACAAACCTCATTAAAATATTATCTCAAAGGAAAAGCAAGTAGGGATACTTTAACAGGTGGAACATTGACAAACCATCTCAGTTCGTATCTCAGGCTGGCCTACAACTCACTGTAATACCTAAGCTGGCCTTTGCCTCAGAAATGGCGCAGCATCTGCCTTTTGATACTAAGATTACAGAGAGCCAGTATAACTGCTCTGAATAGGTTCTGATACAACACCTGCTTTGTGACAACAGTATTTTATAAAGGAAGGTTTGGAAGACTTGTACTATATAGGTTCTCTTCCAGCCTGCACTATCCAAATCACAAAACATTGCCATGAAGGCTGGCCAATTTTAGAAAGAGTGGACCAGGCAGAACATGGCAAATTGTAACTCATGCTTACTGATAGGGAAGTAGGTAGATATTAAGATCTTAGAGAAAGTTGGTATCTGCATAGCTATAGTGCTTTAAAAATTTATCATACATGTAAATATAAAAGTATTGTGTCTTTTTTTTTACTGTGAACTAAATGATCTAAGACAGGACAGAAATCCTCAATTAAATATTTTCTACAATACATCCTACCAACCTTTATGGTTCAGTTCATTGCCTGCTATGAATTATGATGTCATATGTTCCAGGGAAAGTGCATTTTACCACATATCATAATTTCATTGATGAAGAGAAATGGAAACCGAAGGTGTCTTTGTTATAACCCTATAACTTCAACTCTAACTGAATCTACCTTGCACAGTACTCCCTAGCCATTCAAGACCACTCAGAGTTAAATTATTATAGGCAACCCAGACAATGAATAGATTGGCTAGAATGGCTTAGACCTTTCCAAACCCGTAAACTAATTCATAAATAATCAGAAAAAAAATTTACTGATCCATATGGATTTATTAAGACTGTAAAGATGTACAGTGTGACAACTAAGAATGCTAGATGCCTATGAAGAAGATCTAAGTTTGGACCAAAACACATAAATTTGGTTATTGATAACAAATTCTAATAACTCCAGTTTAGGAGATCATACAACTATGTATCACCTCACTGGGCACAAGAGTATAAAAATAGCATGCATACACATAATTAAATACAAAACCTAGCTTAAAAATAGTTTGGTCCTTGCTATTCTTTTTTATTTTATTTTATTTCATTTATTTTTATTTAATGTACATGTTTACTTATTTATTTTCAAAATTTAAATTAATTTATTTATTTGCATTCCAGTCATTCAC
Source organism: Mastomys coucha (assembly GCF_008632895.1). Lineage (NCBI taxonomy): Eukaryota > Metazoa > Chordata > Mammalia > Rodentia > Muridae > Mastomys > Mastomys coucha. The sequence continues at coordinate 62,929,348 of NW_022196903.1, read as the reverse complement.
CCCTTCACTCCATCCTCCAATATTTCATCATCCCATTCCTCTTCCCCCTTGCCTCCAAGAGAGTACTCTCTCCCATACCAGTCCTCCCCCTTCCCTGGGGCTTCAAGGGTCTCAAGAATTAAGTGAATCTTCTCCCACTGAGCCCACACCAGGTAGATCTCTGCTATATATGTGTCAGGGGCCTTGACTTGTGTCAGTATACTCTTAGTTTGAGTCTCAGTCTCTGAAAACTACCTGGAGTCTGTGTTACTTCAGACTGCTGGTCTTCCTGTGAGGTTGCTCTCCCTATAAGCTTCTTCAGTCCTTGTCCTAAGTCAATCATAAGGGTAACTGACTTCTCTCCAATGGTTGAGTGTAAGAATCTTCTTCTGTCTCAGTCAGCTTTTAGTAGGGCCTCTCTAAGGCTCTGGTCTGTAAGCACATCATAGCCTAATAGTATCAGGCCTTGGTGCTCCACATATAATGAATCCCAAGTTGGGCCGGTTTCTGGACCTCTTTTCCCTCTGTCTTTTCTCCGTTTTTGTCTCTACAGTTCTTTTAGAAAAAAACACATCTGGGTCAGAAATTTTGACTGTGGCTTAGTAACCCTATTCCTCCACCTAAGGGACCTGTTTATCTACTGGAGATGGATTCTTTGAGATCCATTTCCCAAAAATTGGGATTTTGGCTAACCCTGAGAGTATCTTACCTCCCTGGTCTCTGATATTCTCTAGAGCCCCTTCCTCCTACCTCCTACTTCCTAAGGCTACTTATTTCCATATTCTCTTGGCCCTCTATGACCAAGCCAACTAACTGAGTAAGTCAACAGGATCTCAAGTGAGCTAATGAGGATTGAAAAAGAAAAACAGACAAAATTATAACATAACTCCAGTCTGTACTGAGGCTGAAGCAGCTTTATTTCTCTCCAGCCTTCTTTTATACCATTCTATGTATATCAGAAAAACATGGTCAATTCTTAGATCAAAGATAACATAATCAAGTGAAGTAGTAAACAAGTATATTACACAAGATAGTAATTAAATAAAGCAGTAAGCAAAGAGATTACATGAGGTAGTAATTCAGCAAGTAATAAACAAAGCCCCATGGTTACTGTTTCTGGTACTCTTTTTTTTTTTAAGATTTATTTTATTTATAGCTGTACAGATTGTCATGAGCTGTCATGTGTGTGGCTGCTGGGAATTGAACTAAAGACTTCTGCCAGCTTCACTCGCTCCAGCCCTGCTCGCTTGCTCGGGTGTAATTGACTGAAGCTGTCTTCAGACTCACCAGAAGAGGGCATCAGATTTCATTACGGGTGGTTGTGAGCCACCATGTGGTTGCTGGGATCTGAACTCAGAACCTTCAGAAGATCAGTCAGAGCTCTTACCTGCTGAGCCATCTCGCCAGCCCCCTCTGATAAGAATATCTGAGCCTACTTCCTTGTCTGAGCCCAGTGACAAATGCCAAATTCCTAGAAGTGGCACCCAAAGCTCTTAACAACTCTAGGATTCTCTCCTATCCCCTACTCCCATATCTGATCATGTTCTCCTTTTCCCCTTCCCCTCCCCTCTCATCCCCAGTTCCCTCGTTCTCTCCACATTCTATGATTATTTCTTTCCCCCTTCTAATTGGGGTTGAAACCTCCTCACTTGGGCATTTTTACTTGTTATACTTCTTACCATCTGTAAAAAGGGTAAATGGTCTAATACCCACTTACCACTAAGTACATATCATGCATGTCCTTTTAGGTCTCAGCTCACTGAGGATGATATTTTCTAGTTCTGTCCATTTGTCTGCAAAATTTAGGATTTCATCATGTTTAATAACTGACTAGTATTCCATTGTATAAATGTACCACAATTTCAGTATCCATTCTTTGGTTGAGGGACATCTGGATTGTTTCCACATTCTGGGTATTACAAATAAAGCTCCTAAGAACTATATGGAGCACCTGCCCCTGTGGTATGGTAAGTATTTTTGGGGTATATGCCCAGCAATGACATACCTAAGTCTTCAGATAAAACTATCTCCAATTTCCTGAGAAATTGTCAGATTGATTTCCAAAGTGGTTGTAGCAGTTGCAATCATACAAGCAATGAAGGAGTGTTCCTCTTTCTCCACATCCTTACCAGCATGTATTGTCACTTGTGTCTCTTAGCCATTCTGATTGGTGTGACTTGGAATGTCAGAGTTGGGTTGACTTGCATTTCTCTGATGAGTAAGGTCATTAAACATTTCTTTAAGTGCTTCTCAGACATTCAAGATTCTTCTGTTGTAAATTCTCTGCTTAGTTCTGTAACACATTTTTCATTGGGTTATTATTATTATTATATTATTATTATATATTAATATTAATATTAATATTAATGATATTATTAATATATATTATTATTATTGGATGTTGAATTCATGAGTTCTTTATATATTTTGGATATTAGTCTCTATCAGATGTAGGATTAATGAAGTTTTATTTTCCCAATCAGTAGGTTGCTGATTTGTCCTTTTGACTATGTCCTTAGCTTTAGAGAAGCTTTTCAGATTCTTGAAGTTTCATTTATCAATTGATGATATTAGAGCCCAAACCATTGGTATTATCTTTAGAAAATTTTCCCATGTGCCAATGATTTTGAGGCTCTTTTCCACTTATTTTCTATTAGATTCAGTGCATCTTGTTTTATGTTGAGGTCCTTGATCTGTTTGAAGTTGAACTTTGTACCAGGTGATAATATGTATCTATTTTCATTCTTCTACATACAGACCACCAGGTAGACCAGCACCATTTATTGAAGATGCTTTCTCTTTTCCATTATATGTTTCATTCTTCTTTGTCAAAGATCATAATGTGTAGGTTTACTTCTGGGTCTTCAATTCTGCACACTGGTTATGGTGAGAGCGTAATCTCTCTCAGATGCACTGACACTGAATCTTGAAGGAACCCCAGATTCCAACCTAGTTGCACCAGATAGTAAGAGCCTACGAGCATTTCCAGGTTTCTGCTGATAACAGGCTAACCACTTGCCTTGCAATTAATGGCAACTCTGTTTCCCAGAGATACAGACAAAGACGATGGAGATTATTTCATCTAGATGCCAAATATATATAGTATCATGATAGAATGACTTCTCTGAAGTTCAAATTAGCAATGATTAGAAATGGGCAAATGAATTCCAATGTCATCCTACCTTACCTGGGATCCCAAAAATCATGAAGAACAGGTACTAAGAGGGAACCTTCATGTCTCTGCTGTGACCTGTCATTGACTGACTCCTCCACTGGATGTGACCAAACTAATAAGTTCTAAGTAAGTTCCATAACTGCATCCAAATCAACTAAGCCTGGGTTTATCTCAGTAATTCAACTTGGTGTGTCCACATGTCCCAAACCAGTCCAGAATATTAAATATTTTGCTACTGGCAATGGTGTATTTTCTTACAAAAGATGTTTTAAAACATTTTTAGTATTGTAATCTACAAGCACAGGAATTCACTTTCTCCATTTTATCAGGATCAGAATCAGAGTACAGCTGTTTAACAAGCCATAATAAATATTAGAATGTAGCTCTCAAATGTTTTATTATTTTCATACTTCTACAGGAATTGTTCCTCCTGAAGCAATCATTAAAACATGCTTATCAGAAGCAGAAATAGATTTGAAATATTTTTGATGACCATTTAACACTGTTTTCCTTATTATACTACATTTTATTACAGAGAGTGGAGATATGGCACAGCAATTAATAGGACTTGTTTCTGTTGCTTGGATCCCAACTTGGATTACCAGCATCAAATGGTTGTCAGAGCCTTTCAGAACATCAGTTCAGCAGGATCCAGCATCATTTTCTTGCCTTTATGGACACCAGGGACAGACTTGGTACACACAAATAAATGCAGACAAAATACCCACACACAAGAGAAAAATAATCTTTTAACAACATTTTATGATAATTGTGTGTGTGTTTGTATGTGTGTGTGTTGTGGGGGTGTAGGTGTGTATAGTCAGAGGACAACATAAGGGAGCCAGTTCAAATTTTATGACATGAAAGTTACAAGGACTGAAACTAGGTCTTCAAGTTTAGTGGTAAGTATCAATACTACCTGTCCTAATTCTGTATTCCTGTAATATTTCTTAAGTGTATGTCACTCATAGATCCCTAATTGCAAACTCTACAAGTATCCAATCACTTAATTGACTGCAATATATGTCTGAGTTTGAGTTTTTATATTTGGTCAAGCCATCATATCTAACACTCTTCTACATTTTCCAATATTGTCTACAGTAACTCACTACACAGAGTGAATAGTGATGCTGGTGAGATGGTCAGCAGTTAAGAGCACTGGCTGATTTCCATAGATCCTGGTTTCAGGAACCAATACTCAATGGGCAGTACACAGCTATTTCTAATTCTAGTTCTAGGATTTCTACCACCATCTTCTGGCCTTCCTAGGTACTACATAATTGTGGTACATAGACATATATGCAAGGAAAGCATACAAGATATAGAATAAAATAATAATAAATATGCTTCTTCTCTCAAGTATAAAACATGTATTAATTTAATGTGAACCTCTGAGTAATTCCTGGACTCCTAGGATCAATTGTTTCCAGCAAAAAAGAGAACTAAGATCAGTTCCCTATGTTTTAACTCATCTTTCCTATGTACTAGAGGTTCTCAACCTTCCTAATTTTGAGATTATTTAATAGACTTCCTCTTATTTTGGTGATCCACAAACATAATATTATTTTGTTGAGAATCACTACTGGATACTCAATTATATATATGTATATATATATATACATATATATGTACATATATGTGTATGTATGCATATGTATGTACACATATATGTATACATATATATAATTATATATATACATATATACATACACACACACATATATATATGTATTATATATATGTATATATATAATTATATATATGTATATATATGTATAAATTGGTTTTTTCGAGACAGGGTTTCTCTGTGAAGTCCTGGCTCTCCTGGAACTCACTCTGTAGACCAGGCTGGCCTCGAACTCAGAAATCCACCTGCCTCTGCCTCCCAAGTGCTGGGATTAAAGGCGTGCGCCACCACCGCCCAGCTAAAAAATCTCTTTTTTGTTGTTGTTGTTGTTGTTTTTTTGTTTGTTTTTTCGAGACAGGGTTTCTCTGTGTAGCCCTGGTCAATTATATTTTGAAGGATTCAAGTATTTTCTTGATAATGACTGTAGAGAACAGAAAGGTATAAAGTCTATATAAGGTAGACACATAAACAAACACTCTCTTCTTGGTTGTGGAGGCCTTCTCTCAGCAAATGATTCTGCTATGAACAATCACTATTGCATTTATTATTTTATGTTTAGTTGTAAGAGAATACATCATGCTGATCATTTACCAGTCTCTGTTTCTATATTTATATGAAAATTTTCTTTGTTGTCAATTTCAATTGCTAATATATATGTAGCTGAAAATATGCTGAATTTCTATTAAAAGAAGAAATCTAACAGATTGTTCTTGGGGCTGTAGAACTGTCTCAATATATAAAGTACTTAGAGTATGCAAACCAAATGATCTGAGTTTGAACTCCAAATATATACAAGAAGACATAAAAAGTTTCTTGAAATTTGTTTGTATACATTATGAAACATGCACATAACATTTATACATATCACAGACTGAAAAAAAAATGAAGAAGAGAAGAAAGGAGAAGAAAGAATGAGATGGGGAAGAGGAGAATGGAAAATAGAAGACAAAAAAGAAAAAAAGAAGAGAAAGAGGAAAGGGAAGAAGAGGAAGAAAAAAGAGGAGGAATATGAAGAAGAAGGACAAGCAGACAAATGAGAAGTAGCAGCAGAAGGAGAAGAAAGAGGAGGAGGAAAGGAAAAGGAGAAGAAAAAGAAGAAAAATAATCTGGATTCTTATGATAACAAAGAATAATCCACCATTGATACACTAACATGGTAGGTGAATTCCGCATCAAGGCAAGGACAGAGTAGCTGAGTAACTCAACACAAGATGAGAGAGGGTAGATAATGAACTCTGCAGTAAGATAATGAAAGGATAGAAGATAAATTCAAGAAAAAAGGGAAAAGACAGGATACAAAATAACCTCAGCATCAAGTTTTAAAGGAAATACAAAAAGCCTTTTTGAAAACCTTTTCCAGGCCAGGCAGTGGTGTCACACGCCTTTAATCCCAGCACTTGAGAGGTAGAGGCAGGCGGTTTTCTGAGTTTGAGGCCAGCCAGGTCTACAGAGTGAGTTCCAGGACAGCCAGGGCTACACAGAGAAACCCTGTCTCAAAAAAAAAAAAAAAAAAAAAAAAAAAAAAAAGAAAAAAAAGAAAAGAAAACCTTTTTGCATACCTTGACAACCTTCAGATTATGCCTTCAAGTTGGAGGATGAGTTGTTCCATTTCAGTTATAATATCCAAGATATTATCTCCCAAGCATGCCTAGAAATCCACCTCAACTGTGAATATCCCACTGGTATGCCAAGAGACTTATCTACTTAGGTAACTAAAGATATTTTGAAGGTAACAATTGTTAATAGGCATCACAAGAATGAAATACTGAAACCCATGAGTCTTACAGAGGCACAGTTACAAATAGCTATGTCAAAATAGTGCTGCCTGTGAACAAACACCTTGTTGTTTGTTGGTGTACATCAGGGTTAGATTTTAACCGCTAATGTACTAGAGCTAGAAAACAATAAATCTAGATCCTCTCCTTGTCAACCTGGAGAGTATGCAAAGGCCCTGTGACATTTCACTGAGAATTCTAGCCTCTAAGACTGCTATTTGAAAGGAAATAAACTATGCTAATTGATGGAGCAGAAATAGCCCAAAGCAAAGAGAGAAAAGATTATGTCACTTGGGGTGAATATGTTCTATCCAAGAACCATAAACTACTCAATAAACTACAAGACTCATAGATGAGAAACCATATTTAGAGTTGTTATCACAATCCAGGAGGCTCTCCAAACTGTCAAAAATGTGGAGGAAGCATGTGGCAGATATTCCTTAATGACCAAGAATAAAGGATGAGTTGTGAATGATAAAAAGGAAGATGTTGAGACTTCTGTTATCTGTGTCACTGACTAAAACGTCCATAGATCCTCTCAAGTCTCATATAATGATGAGTAATGTAACACTCACTATCTTAGCATTACCACATATATAAAGAATTCTATCTCAGAAATGCACAGAATCAGCGTGCAGAAGATCTAATGCAAGGGGATTTCTTGTACAATTTCTTCAACCAGAAGGACAATATCTGGATGGGTTCCTTTTTATACTTGACATACAGAGAGCCATGTTGCTCACATGTGTTTCCTTAAAAATAGTTTCAGCCGGGCGGTGGTGGCGCACGCCTTTAATCCCAGCACTTGGGAGGCAGAGGCAGGCAGATTTCTGAGTTCAAGGCCAGCCTGGTCTACAGAGTGAGTTCCAGGACAGCCAGGGCAACACAGAGAAACCCTGTCTCGAAAAACCAAAAAAAAAAAAAAAAAAAAAAAAAAAAAAAAAATAGTTTCTATTTATTGGAGATAAGTCTTTGAAATTCATTCAAAATCTACCAATGTAATTACACTGTGTTATGGTTCATTGGAAAATTCTGTACAGGAACTTAGAGAAAGTACAAATATGCTCTTATTTTTTTGCAAGCCATTATTTTAAGTGAATACTGTAAGTATTATTGACATTCTGAGGTCTCTAAGGTGATCAGTATATCCTGTGTCTTCAGCAATGTAATCTTACCATCAATAGTTGGTGGATAGACAAAAGCAGTAACAATATCCTACTTTGCTTTGAGCCCCTTAGGCCATCCTGGAGAACTTCAAGGAAGGTATCCCACATTTTGGAACAATGGAAAATTTTCTGAATATGCCATGGATTTTGAAAGAAACATTATCAGTCCATGGAGGAAATTGTCATTCAAACAGGTCTGATATTGTATTATATAAGATAATGAGTGATTTCTTATAAGCTGTACGACAATATCTCCATACCTACATATCAACTACCTATTTACCTATTTATTCATAGACTTCATATATTTACCCAAGTAAACTATGAGTTCCTGTTGGTATTTTAATGGCATTACAAAAATTCAGGTCTTGTTTAACTTCAATGAATAACCACATTCTCTATTACAACTTAGATTCTAAATAAAACTAGTGAGTTTTATTAGTTACGTAGCTGTCTTGTTCAATGTCAGTCTATTATTTCTAACACTCCTTATATCTCCCTTCCAGATAAAACCACTCATCTGTTCCATTTTGATAACTTGTCTGTGTCCATGATTTTATCTGTGGCCCTGCATGGTTGGCTTCATCAAACTTACTCATCATTATCTCTTTTTTTCCCTTTTTTTTTGTTTTTGAATTTTTGTATTAGATATTTTCTTTATTTACATGACATATTATACCTACTTTCCCAGTTTTCCCTCTGGGAAAAAAAAGAAAAAAAACACCCTGTTCCCTCCTTCTCCCCCCTGCTCACCAAACAATCCACGATCTTGTGCTTCCTGGACCTGGTATTCCACTACACTGGAGCATAGAACCTGCACAGGGTCAAGGGCCTCTCCTGCCCTTGATGACTGACTAGGACATCCTCTTTTATACATATGCTGCTGGAGCTATGAGTCACACCATGTATAGTCTTTGGTTGGTGGTTAAGTCCCTGGGAGCTCTGAGGGTATTAGTTAGTTCATATTGTTTGTTCTAAGTGGCTGCAAATCCCTTCAGCTCCTTGGGTCCTTTCGCTAGCTGCTTCATTGGGGACCCTGTGCTCAGTTCAATGGATGACTGTGTGCCTCTACTTCTTTATTAGTTGGGTACTGTCAGAGCCTCTCTGGAGATAGCTATTTCAGGCTCATGTCAGCCAGCACTTGCTGATATCCACAATAGTGTCTGGATTTGATGATAGAATATGGGAAGAATTCCCAGGTGGAGCAGTTTCTGAATTGTCCTTCCTTCAGTGTCTGCTCCATAGTTTGTCTCTGTGACTCTTTCCTAGGTATTTTGTTCCCCCTTTTAAGAAGTAATGAAGAAGCCACAAACACTTTGTTCTTCCTTCTTCTTGAGTTTCTTATGGTTTGTGGGTTGTACTTTGTGTATTCTGGTCTTCTAGGCTAATATCCACTTACCAGAGAGTACATACCACGTGTGTTCTTTTGTGATTGGAATATCACTCAGGATGATATTCTCCAGATCCATCCATTTCCCTAAGAATTTCATAAATTCATTGTTTTTAATAGCTGAGTAGTACTCCATTGTGTAGATGTACCACATTTTCTGTATCCATTCCTCTGTTGATGGACATCTGGGTTGTTTCCATTATCTGGCTATTATAAATAAGGCTGTTATAAACATAGTGGAGCATGTGTCACCATTATCTCTTAGAGAATTGATGTATGTAGTTGGTGAATTCGTCTTGGATGACCTATCATGAACAAAGTCCTCTAGAAAAGTTAATAGGATTCCAATGTACATTTAAGCTAATGATACATTTTGTGATCATTTTTGGTGATTTGTGTAAGGTTTATATGAAGGTATCACTGATAAGTGGTAGGTCAGGGAGATGGAAATAGGACTTGGTGAGGAATTATTACAGTTTCCCCTGTAGATGGACTTGGAGTAAATCTCCACCTTTTTATTTGTGAAGCACAATTGCCCAAGGCTTCATCTGAGAGTTTCTATAGGTTTTGACATCTTGTTGAGAATCCACAATGTTGTTGAGAAAGAGACACTTGATTTGAAGTTTTCCCTCTTGATTCTCTCATCTTCTCTGCAAGTTTGGAACTTAAATGTGGACACCCACTTTGGGGCTTTTTTACATTTTTCTTCCAGTCCAGATCCTGTTCATGTACTAGAGTCTCATATGAACAGGAAGAAGGCACCAAAGAAGGTTCAATCACAAAAATTGATATTAGGATATTTATTCTGCCAAGAAGAGAATATTAGTTCGAAGTTATAATGCATTGTTTGAAATAAATTCAACAACTTTTTAGAATGTACTCAGTTTCTTTTCTTTCTAACTAAAACTTGCCTTATAAAACCTAGCTAAATAAATATTCAAAAGTTGCCTATATTGGGGACCCTGTACTCAGTCCAATGGATGGCTATGAGCCTCTAATTCTCTATTACTTGGGCACTGTCACAGCCTCTCAGGAGACAGCTATATCAAGTTCCTGTCACCCAGCACTTGCTGGCATCCACAATAGTGTCTGTATTTGATGATTGAATATGGGAAGGATTCCCACGTGGAGCAGTCTCTGAATTGTCCTTCCATTAGTCTCTGTTCCATAGTTAGTCTATACAACTCATTGCAGGGGTATTTTGTTCCCCCTTTTAAGATGGAATGAATTATCCACACTTTGGTCTTCCTTCTTCTTGAGTGTCTTATGGTTTGTGGTTTGTACTTTGTGTATTCCCATCTTCTGGGCTAATATCCACTTATCAGAGAATGCATATCATGTGTGTTCTTTTGTGATTGTGTTACTTTACTTAGGATGATATTCTCCAAGTCTATCCATTTCCCCAAGAATTTCATAACTTCTTTGTTTTTAATGGATGAGTAGTATTCCATGGTGTAGATGTACCACATTTTCTGTATTCATTCCTCTGTTGAGGGACATCTGGGTTGTTTCCATTATCTGACTATTACAAATAAGGCTGCTATGAACATAGTGGAGCATGTGTCCTTATTACATGTTGGAGCATCTTATGGGAATGTGCCCAGGAGTGGTATAGCTGGGCCCTCTGGTAGAACTATATCCAATTTACATAGGAACCACCAAACTGACTGCCAGAGTAGTTGTACCATCTTGCAATCCCACCAACAATGAAGGAGTGTTTCTCTTTCTCCACGAACCTCGCCAGCATCTGCTGTCACCTGAGATTTTTTATCCTAGCCATTCTGACTGGTGTGAGGTGGAATATCATGGTTGTTTTGATTTGCATTTCTCTGATGACTAAGGATGTTGAATATTTTTTTAGGTGTTTCTCAGCCATTCAGTATTCGTCAGTTGAGAATTCTTTGTTTAGCTCTGAACCCCATTTTTAATAGGGTTATTTGTTTCTCTGGAGTCTAACTTTTTGACTTCTTTGAGCTAGAGAAAGGATCCAAGGAGCTGAAGGATTTGCAGCCCCTTAGGATGAACAACAATATGAACTAACTAGTACCTTCAGAGCTCCCAGGGGCTAAAACTTCAACCAAAGAGTACATATGGTGGGACTAATGGTTCCAGCAGCATATGTATAGCATAGGATGGCCAAGATGGTCATCAATGGGAGGAGAGGCCCTTGGTCCTGTGAAGATTCTATGCCCCAGTGTAGGGTAATGCCAGGGCCAGTAAGCAGGAAGGGTAGGGTGGTGAGCAGGGGGAGGGGGAGGGAACAGGGGTTGTTCTAGTTTTTGGTTTATTTTATTTTATTTTATTTTTTGGAGGTGAATCTGGGAAAGGAGATATTGTAAATAAATAAAACATCTAATAAAAAAGTTGCCTATATAATACATTCAATAAATAATTATACAGAAAACACTCAAATAACTTATAATATTATGTAACATCTAAATGAAAATACTCAAGATTTTGGATTTTTGTACTATACTTTTTATCACCTGCAGAATCGTGTGTAGAAAGTAGGTGCCCAAACTCCTAGGCACATACCTACATAAAAGATGAAAACAGAAATAAATTACAGGATTCATTCCTTTCTATCCAATTGAAAACATCTATTATTTTGGAATATTTTTCCCATTTGCACATAACCTTGAATCTTTAATAACTTCTGTTAATATGAGATATAAATAATTGAGTATTCTTGTTTCCCAAAAGAAACTCTAGGACTTGAACATAGTAGGAAAGTGTGACTAAATTTTCTGTGTATTGATCTTACAAAACTTTGTTGCAAACACGGCAATGGATTTTTATATTGTCCTGGCATCTACACTTTATTCACCACTAGAATAAAATGAACATGTGGAAGCATTCCTTTAAATATGTGCCAGGGTTTTCCCCTTGTTATGCTATTTAGATGAGTTAGAAACCAAGATACTTTTTCTGAATCCATATGAGGAATCAAAAATAACAACTATGTAGACTTCCTTAGCTCACATATCAGACATTGAGTTAATTGTAAAAGAGCCCACAAGAGCTGCACATCCAGAGTGTTTGGATCACATCTGGCCCTAGTTCTTTCTGGTGTGCTAGATAATAAGGCAGTACATGTCTGAATGAAGCTCAGGACAGATGTCTGGGAAAATAGTACAATGATGAGTTTGGGGTTACAAAATGTTGGTTTGAATACTCATTTACTTGTGAATACTGTGCACCAGAAACATCATTTTTGTTGTAGACCAAAAACTATATAGTGTAAAAATTAAAAAGGAGTGTCATTATTTATCCTGAGCATAATTGAGCCATCACACTCACTTAGAGCAAATCTCCAGTTTCTCTGGCTCTTAAAATGTTTCTACTCACTCTGCAATGATACCTGGGCTATAGGTGCAGAAAGTGTGCTATAGTTGGATCATTTGTAACTGGTTACCACATGATCTCCTAATCTCTGCATTTTGATTATTTGTGGGTTTTTCTTTGGGAAGGGTGATTTCTATCTGTTGCAAAGAGAGGTTGTATATTACATATCTCAAGCATAGTAATAGAACAAACTGTGTATATTTATGTATGAATAGAGGGAATAAAAAGCAGTTTATCTGAGGAAGAACAAGGAGTATATATGGATTTGTATGAATGGAGGAAAAAGAAGTGGCAAACAGTATGTAGTTATAATTTTTTTAAAGATAAGAAAATAATTATAAAATAACTCAACCTAATTCTTATATCTAATTCACAATCAAAGAGATCCCAAAGCTTACCAAAAATAATAAGAGATAAATATTTAAATATGAAAAAGAGCTGCATTGATTGTGCACTATTATCCCATTTTGGTGGCAATTTGTCTTTTCTCTAAGAATTGAAATATAGCAGCTATGCCAGGTGGGGAACCTCAGTGAGGCCTATACAATTCAGCTGGTATTGAAATGATAGAGATACTTAATATAATTTTTCTTAACTTACTAATAGTATATTTGGTAGTTCTGGTAAGCAACATTTTCCATTTATAAGGCTACCAATTTATTGAATTTTTCTTTCTTTTTTTATTAGATTTTTTTATTTACATGTAAATTTCCCCATTTCCAGTTTCCCCTCCAAACTACAAAGAAACAAACAAAAACAACAAAAACAAACCCCTGTTGGCTCCCCCCTCCCCATGCCTGCCACCCTACTCTCTCCCGCTTATTGGCCCTGGCATTCCCCTATACTGGGGCACAGAACTTTCACAGGGCTGAGGTACTGTCCTCCTGTTGATGATTGAATTGCAATCCTCTACAATACACATGCTGACAGAACAATCAGACCCCTCCATGTGCAGTCCTTGGTTGGTGGTTGAGACCCTGGGAGCTCTGAGGGTACTAGTTAGTTCATATTGTTGTTTGTCCTAAGGGGCTGCAAACCCCTCAGCTCCATTGGTCCTTTCTCTAACTCCTTCATTGGGGACACTGTACTCAAATCAATAGATGCCTGTGAGCCTCTACATCAGTATTAGTCAGGTACTGTCAGAGCCTCTCAGGAGATAGCTATATTTAGGCTGGCTTGTCCTTCCTTCAGTCTCTGCTCCATAGTTAATCTCTGCAACTCCTTCCTTGGGTATTTGGTTCCCCCTTTTAAGAAAGAATGAAGTGTCCACTTTTGGTCTTCCTTCTTCTTGAGTTCCTTGTGGTTTGTGGGTTGTTCTTCCTGTATTCCAAACTTCTGGCCTAATAACCACTTATCAGAGACTGCATACCGTGTTTGTTCTTTTGTGATTGGGTTACCTCACTCAGGATGATATTCTCCAGATCCATCCATTTCCCTAAGAATTTCATAAATTTAGTTTTTAATAGCTGAGTAGTACTCCATTGTGTAGATGTACCACAATTTCTGTATCCACTCCTCTGTCGAGGGGCATCTGGGTTGTTTCCAGGTTCTGGCTATTATAAATAAGGCTGCTATGAACATGGTGGAGCATGTGTCCTTCTTACATGTTGCAGTATCTTTTGGGTATATGCCCAGGAGTGGTATAGCTGGGTCCTTCTGTAGTACTATGTCCAATTTCCGGAGGAACCTCCAAACTGATTTCCAGAGTGGTTGTACCTGTTTGCAATCTCACCAGCAATGAAGTAATGTTCCTCTTTCACCACAGCTTCTCCTTCACAGCATCTGCTGTCACCTGAGTTTTTTATCCTAGCCATTCTGACTGGTTTGAGGTAGAATCTCAGGGTTGTTTTGATTTGCATTTCCCTGATGACTAAGGATGTTGAACATGTCTTTAGGTGCTTCTCAGTCATTCGGTGTTCATCAATTGAGAATTATTTGTTTAGCTCTGAACCCCATCTTTTAATAGGGTTATTTGCTTCTCTGGAATCTAACTTCTTGATTTCTTTGTATACCTTGGATATTAACCCTCTATCAGATATAGGGTTGATAAAGATCTTTTCCCAATTTGTTGGTTGCCCTTTTGTCCTATTGACAGTGTCTTTTGCCTTACATAAGCTTTGCAACTTTATGAGGTTCCATTTGTCAATTCTTGATCTTAGAGCAGAAGCTATTGGCATTCTCTTTAGGAAAGTTTCCCCTGTGCCTATTTGCTCAAGGTTCTTCCCCACTTTCTCTTCTATTAGTTTTAATGTACCTGCTTTGATGTGGAGGTCTCTGATCCACCTGGACTTGAGCTTTGTACAAGGAGAAAGGAATGGATCGATTTGCATTTTTCTACATGGTAACCTCAAGTTGAACCAGCACCATTTGTTGAAAATGCTGTCTTTTTTCCCCTGGATGGTTTTAGCTCCTTTTTCAAAGATTAAGTGACCATAGGTGCATGGGTTCATTTCTGGGTCTTCCATTCAGTTCCATTGATCTACCTGTCTGTCACTATGCCAATATCATGCAGTTTTTATCACAATTGCTCTGTAGTACAGATTAAGGTCTAGGATTGTGATTCCACCAGAGGTTCCTTTATTGTTGAGAATAGTTTTGGCTATCTTGGATCTTTTGTTGTTCCAGATGAATCTGCAAATTACTCTTCCTAAGTCTGTGAAGAATTGAGTTGGAATTTTGATGGGGATTACATTATCTGTAGATTGCCTTCAGTAAGATGGCCATTTTTACTACATGAATCCTGCCTATCCATGAGCATGGGAGATCTTTCCATCTTCTGAGATCTTCTTCAATTTATTTCTTCAGAGACTTGAAGTTCTTGTCAAACTGATCTTTTACTTGGTTAGAGTTACACTGAGGTATTTTATATTATTTGTAACTATTGTGAAGAGTGTTGTTTCCCGGATTTCTTTCTCTGCCTGTTTATCCTTTGTGTATAGGAAGGCCTCTGATTTGTTTGAGTTAATTTTATATCCAGCTACTTTGCTGAAGTTGTTTATCCAGTGTAGGAGCTCTCTGGTAGAATTTTTGGGGTCACTAAGTATATTATCATATCATCAGCAAATAGTGATAATTTGAGTTCTTCCTTTCCAATTCGTATCCCTTTGATCTCCTTTTGTTGTCTAATTGCTCTGGCTAGGATTTCAAGTGCAATATTGAATAGGTAGGGAGAGAGTGGGAAGCTTTGTCTAGTCCCTGATTTCAGTGGGATTGCTTCAAGTTTTACTCCATTTAGTTTGATGTTGGCTACTGGTTTTCTGTATATTGCTTTTACTATGTTCAAATATGAGCCTTGAATTCCTGATATTTCCAAGTCTTTTATCATGAAGGGATGTTGGATTTTGTCAAATGATTTCTCAGCATCTATTGAGATGATCATATGGTTTTTGTCCTTGAGTTTCTTTTTGTAGTGAATTATGTTGATGGATTTCTGTATATTGAACCATCCCTGCATCCCTGGGATGAAGCCTACTTGATCATGGTGGATGATCATTTTGATATGTTCTTTGATTCGGATTGCAAGAATTTTATTGCATATCTTTGCATCAATATTCATAAGGGAAATTGGTCTGAAGTTTTCTTACTTCATTAGGTCTTTGTGTGGTTTAGGTATAAGAGTAATTGTGGCTTCATAGAATGAATTGGGTAGAGTGCCTTCAGTTTCTATTTTGTTGAATAGTTTGAGGAGTATTGGTATTAGGTCTTCTTTGAAGGTTTGATTAAACTCTGCACTAAACCAATCTGGTCCTGGGCTTTTTTTGATTGGTAGATTATTAATGACTGTTTCTCTTTCCTTAGCAGATATGGGACTCTTTAGATCGTTGATCTGTTCTTGATTTAAATTTGTTACCATGTATCTGTCTAGAAAATTGTCCATTTCATTCAGGTTTTCCAGTTTTGTTGAGTATATGCTTTTGTAGTAGGTTCTCATGATTTTCTGGATTTCCTCAG
>NW_022196903.1:62912648-62912829 GCF_008632895.1 Mastomys coucha | reverse complement strand
ATTAGGAAACTATCTCTGTGCCCTCTAGTTAGTCGGGCTAATGGTTTATCTATTTTGTTGACTTTCTCTGGTTTGGTTGATTCTTTGTATACTTATCTTTGTTTTATTTGGTTGATTACAGACCTGAGTTTGATTATTTTCTGCCTTTGACTCCTCTTGGGTGAATTTGGTTCTTTTTGTT
>NW_022196903.1:62897034-62909607 GCF_008632895.1 Mastomys coucha | reverse complement strand
GAGTACTAGGTTCTGATGAAGCCAAGTAGTCTTGGTTTCTGTTTGTAGGATTCTTGCATTTGCCTTTCGCCATCTCTTGCTTTTTGGTGTTAGATTTTCTTAGTGTCTCTGACTAGAGCTTGTCCTGTACCTGCTGCCCTGCAAGTCCCCTGCGACTCATGGGGCCTGTGCCTCCAGGCTGGCTGCTCTGGTCTTAGAAACACACCAGAGAGAAAATGGCAGCTCTCACCCGAGTCTCTGGCTTAAGGTGCTCCCTAGAAGTAGGCCCTCCACTTGCAGGGAAGGGGCAGAGAATGATGCTGATCCTCCTCTGTCACTTGGAAGCTGAGAGGATCCTGTCCCTGCCACCCTGCAGCTCCCCTGGTACTCGTGGATCCTGTGCTTCCTGCCTGGCTGCTCTGGTATTACAAACTCACCAGAGAGAAAAATCTGAATTTTTCAACAGAAACCTGATTTAAAATTGCAAGTATTTACCATTTACTATACCATGGTATGTAGTATCACTACTCTGTCTTGATTTTGAGCAGTATGAACAATCTATAACTCAAATCAGTCACATGACTGCAAGATCACATCATAGTGTGCCTTCCTTTAAAAACTTCATTGAATAGTCTACAGTTTGTTATATTGTGACTTTATATTAAATAACTTGGTACCATCATTACCAAAAGTAAGTTCTATATTATTTTATCTTTTTGTAATCTCAGTGTACAACAGAGAATAGGTAATATGTATATTTTTTCACCTCATAATGACATGATATGGTATATGTGTGAATGTGTCCATGTGCACACTATATTTCATTACTTTTATAACCACTGGAAGTAAGAACTGTCCCATTTGCTATAGTATTTTTTTCTAAACACACTACTACTTTGCACACATCATTGTAAATGTAATATTTATTCTAGACTCCAAAATAGACTTTATGCAACCCTGCCTTCATTTTGGCTATCTTAACAGTGGATAATAGCACAATGACATATCTATTCAGTCAATATCACCAGCCTTAGAGTTGTAATTACATTAAGATTAGAAAACAAGAAGTTGTGATAGACAGAAGTTGCAAAAAATACCAGATGTCCCATGACAGAAGAATGGATAAATACAAAATATGGTTCATTTATACAATGGAATACTACTAATCTACTAAGAACAAGGACAGCAGGCAAATGAATGGAACTAGAAAATATCATCCTGAGTGAGGTAACTCAGACCCAAAATGATATGAATGGTATGTACTCGCTAATAAGTATTAGCCAAAAATAAAAAAGGACAAAATACAAAAGATACAGTCCATAGATCTCAAAATTATTAACTAGATTTAGTGCCCAAATAAGGACACTTTAGTCCTACTTGGGAGGGAGGAGAAATCAACCACATGTGGGGAGGAAGGGAGAGACCTGAGAGGGAAAAGGGATGGGAGGTTGAAGAGAGAACCTGATCTGGTATTGGGTGGGGGAAAAGGACTGAAGCCCTGAGGGTAAGCAGAAAGAACGGAAACAGTCAACCTTTAACTTTAGTGTGTTATGGATCCTCCAGAATGTACCAGAGACCTGGGTGATGTGAGATTCACAGGACTCATAGAGAGGGATCCTAAATGAAATGACTACAGTGGGGAGAGGGAACTTATAGAACCCACCTCCAGCATGATGGATGACAGGACATCAAGTGAGGGAGGGGGTTGTCATTTCACAGTCACAAATCTGTCCCATAATTGTTCCTGTCTGAAGGAACTGCTGGGATGGAAATGAAGAGGATCCTGAGGAAAAGAAGTTCCAATGACAGAGCCAAGTGGGATCCAGCTCAAGGGGACTATGAAGACTATGGAGTGTTCACAAAAAGGGACCTAGCATGACTGTACTCTGAAAGACCCAAAAAGCAGATGAACGAATCAGATGATGGTATTTGTACCCAACCAATAGACAAAACTGATCCCTGTGTTTGAACTAGGGAAAAGCCTGAAGAAGCTAAGGAGGAGGGCAATCCTGTAGAAGGAACAGTAGTCTCAATTAACCTGGATGCCCATGATCTCTCAGGTATTAGAACACCAACCAGGCAGCATACACCAGCTACTGTGAGGTCCCCAATACATTTATAGCTGAAGGACTCCATTCCGGTTCCTTGCTTGTAGGTCCTGGTCCTGCCAGGGTCTCTCGGTCTCTCTGGGGCTCAGCAGGATGATAAGTGTTGATGGCCCAAAAGAAACCTACTGAGCCGGGAGTCTCATCTAAGCAGGATCTATGGCATAAGCCTCTCACTTATGTAAGCTCTGAACATAGGGAGGGAGATTTTTGGTGGAGAAGGTGACATAGGATGCAGGATAGTGTGATGGAGGTTATGGAGTGACTGACAGGGCCAATAGAAAAGCTCTACCTCAACAACAGATAGGGATAGAGGCAGGGCCAAAAGGTCTTGTTTAGTAACCCCCAATATGGAAATGACTAAGACTGGTCACAAAGCTCGAGCCAGGCTTGGGTTTGTCCTCAAGACCCAAACCAGGGACAAAATGGGGCCCAACACCGCCAGATCTGGATTCAGTCAGAGAGATGCACCTAACCCCCAGGAGACTGGAAGCCCCAGGTAGTCTAGAGGTCTGCTGGCGTGTTTGGCTGGTGGAGACATCCTCATGAAGACAGTAGGTCAGGAGGAGGAATGGGATACGGAACAATCAAAGGGTAGGCCAGGTGGGGAATAAAATCTGGAGTGGAAAAAAAAGAAAAGAAAAAAGAAAGAGAAAAAGTAACAATAAAAAGAAGTTGTTCAGGACCCACCTGAAGGTTAAGCTGCAAATCAGCTACATATGAGCAGGGAGGCCTATGTCCAGACTCTGGATATTCATTAGCTGGTGGTTCAGACTCTGAGAAACCCAAGGGTCCAGGATACTTGGTTCTGTTTGTATTCATGTAGAGTTTCTATCTTCTTTGGGGTCTTGCAATCCTTCTTCCTGTTTTCCCATAAGAGTGTCAAAGTTCCATCCAGTGTTGCTGTGGATGTCTGTGTCTGAGTCAGCTACTGGGTGGAGCCTCTCAGAGGACAACATGTTCCAGTCTGCATGCATAATAGAGTATACTTAACAGTATTAGGGATTGGTGCTTGCCTATGGGGTATGTCTCAATTTGGGCCAGTTATTGGTTAGCTCTTCCCTCAGTCTCTGCTCACTCCCCCTTCCCTACATTACCTGTAGACAGGATAAAATTTGGGTTGAAAGTTTTGTGGACAGGTTGGTGTCTTTATTATTCCCTAGGTTTCCTGTAAGCTAAAGGAGGTGGGCTTTTCAGGTTATATATCACAAATATAGTGAGTCACAGTTAAGGTAACTCTCATTGATTCTTGGGCACCTCCCATATTACAGTTCTCAGTGCAGTCCTGCAGATGCTCCCTATCTTCTTACCCTTGTCATTTGTAGGTTTTAATTTATTTTCATGGACACCAAACCATCTCTTCTGTCCTTCCCCACACAAGATCTTGAATCCTTTCCCCATCCTCTTCCTCCCAGTTCCCTCAAACAATCTGCCTCTTAAAACTATTTCATTCTCCTTCCTAGTTAAGATTCAATCTCCCTTGTTTGGGCCTTCCTTATTTTGCTTCTTTGGGTCTGTAGACTGTGACATTGTACCTGTATTTTATGGTTAGTATTCACTTATAAGTTAGTACATACCATGAATGCCCTTTTAGGACAGAGTTACCTCACTCACGATGGTATTTTCAAGTTCCATCCATTTGCATGAAAAAAATCATGATGTCTTTGTTTTTAATAGCTGAGTAGTGTTCCATTGGTTACATGTAGAGTTTTGTTATTCATACTTCAGTTGAAGGACAACTAGGGTGTTTCCAGTTTTGGCTATTATGAATAAAGCTGATATGTACATGGTTGAGCATCTTTGTGAGATGTTGGATCACCATTTGTGTATATGCCTAGGTGTGGTATATCTGGTTCTTAAAGTAGAACTACTGCTAGTTTTCTGAGAAAATTCCAAATCATTTTCCAAAATGGTTGTACATGTTTGAACTGCCACCAGCAATGAAGGAGTGTTTTCCTTGCTCTACATTCTCGCTTGCATGTGCTATCTCTGGAGGTTTTAGTTTTAGCCATTCTGATAGGTGTGAGATGAAACCTCAACTAGACCTGGGGCTATCTCAAAAGTTGTTGCCTGTAATGGGCTATGTTCTATTAGCTAGGCTTTCTTGCCTAGCCTGGTAGAGTCTTAAAGTAGAAGTGTGGGTGGGATACTCCAGGGGCCCCCACTTGCTTAGAGGAGAAGGCAAGGTATAATGGTGGAAAGTTTGTGATAGGGGAAGCAGGAGAGAACACTGAGCCAGATGCAAAGTGAGTAAGTAAAAAAAATTAATCAATTAACTAATTAATTAATTTTTTTAAAAAAGAAAGGAAACAAGAAGTTCCCAAGCTCTTGATCCACTTTGCGCCAAAGGAGATCTCCAATCTCTGCCTGCTTTGAATACTAGTCATTGTAGTCATAATACCAAGGGTTCCTGGAGAAAACTGTGTTAGTTAGAAGTTAAAATATTTTATGTTTCTGGTGATTCAGGAGATTTTTATAGCATTTAAGAGCATTTATTGCTTTTGTGGAAAACCTGGACTCAATTGGTGATATTTACATAATGGCTTACAGTCATTCATTACTCCAGTACTGGGGTATGTGAAGCCCTCTTCTGACTTCCCTGGGTATCAAACATGCATGTTATACACATACATTCATGCAGGAATCCTACTCATAAATACAGAATAAAATAAATAAATTTTTAAAAGATTAGATATCCTTCTATCTCAATAGAATGATGACAAAAATATTATTTCATTTTTTGAGGTTTCTTGATAATCCAACACTAATTTCAGATTTAGTGTGATGGAGACATCCATTTCTTTATCCATGATGAAGTTCATGGAATGGTGTGCTGATTTTGTTGTTGTTGTTGTTGGGAATTTTTTTTTTGAGACAGGGTTTCTCTGTACAGTCCTGGCTCTTCTGGACCCACTCTTTAGACTAGGCTGGACTCGAACTCAGATATGTGCCTGCCTCTGCCTCCCAAGTACTGGGATTAAAGGCATTTGCCACCACTGCCCACGGTGTGCTGGTTTATTTGTATTATATAACACCAAGGATGATTTAGTATCCTTAACTGGTGAAATATAAAATCCATATTCACACAAAAAAATAATGGATGATTTTTCATTTTTCATTCTGAAGTAACCAGGATAAGATTAGCAACTAGATGCTAAATAAAATGAAAGATGAGACCATGTATTATTTGGAAAGAACAATAGCCATTTAGTTAGAATTGCATGCTCATAAAGACATACTTAATAATTAACTTGAAGGTAGACAGTGGTGGTGCACTCCTTTAATCCTAGCACTTGGGTGACAGAGACAAGCAGATATCTAAGTTCGAGGTCAGTCTGGTGTACAGAGTGAGTTCCAGGACAGCCAGGGCTATATAGAGAAACCCTGTTGTGAAAAACTAAGTAATAATAATAATAATAATAATAATAATAATAATAATAATAATAATAATAATAATATAACTGGAATTCAACAATTCATAGGTCAGTATCATCTGTCTATTCATGGAGTCCTTTAATTCTTTTTCTCAGTTGTTGATAAAAATAGAAGAAATCTTTCATGAAGGGAGGAATGAGAAATCATTCTTAAGAAAGATCTAGAGCAAGCCAGGCATGGTGGTGCATGCCTTTAATCCTAGCACTTGGGAGGCAGAGGCAGGCATATTTCTGAGTTCAAGGCCAGCCTGGTCTACAGAGTGAGTTTCAGGACAGGACAGCCAGGGCTATACAGAGAAACCCTGTCTTGGAAAAAAAATCTAGAGAGAGACATAGCCATGCTTCAATATTGGTATACTAACTTCAAAATTTTAGGAAGATAATTGAAACTTTATCTAAGATAAATTAAAACTATTATTTAAACAAATTGTTTTATTCACTTTACAACCCTATATCAGCCCTCCCTCTCCATCAAGTACCCCCTCATGCAAGTCCTCTCCCATTCCCTCAGTCTTTGATGTAAGTAAAACATTTGGTCAAACTTAGATATGAATTTCAGACTCAGGTGCTGTAAATCTTTAATAACTAAAATGTAATTTATTTGAAAAGTGCTCTTATATATTCTCAGATAATAAGTAAAACATGAACTGAACAGTTTCAGGGCACAGGTGCACTCTGAGAAAGGTGATTGTTTAGAGTAGTTTTAGATGAGTGCATCTTCATGAATCTCTAGCCCATATTTTCTTAAATCCAGAAGAGCCAGTTTGTCCATCAATTCCATTGGGTGAGTTATTTTTGCTCTCCTTCTAGGGATGGCATCAGTGCTTGATAATTGCAGATATGTCTCTGAGCACACCTGGACTCCAGGTCACATTTGAGGGCTATTTTGCCATTAGCTTTGTGGGAATTATCATCTGAACAGACTGGAATGAGTAGGTTAGCAGTCTAATGAGCAGTGTTCAAGAAAACAAGAAGCAGATAATGATTTCTGTGATCATTATAAATAGACATTCTTGATACTACTTCATTATGGGAGAAATATACCTATAACTACTCAATTTAACATCCCTTGTTTATTATATTAAATACATCTTGTCTTTAAGGAAATATAAATGCAATATTATAGGATAAGGGGTTTCCTCCTAAAAAGGAGAAAAGAGAAAAGAGAAATACCCTTCTTTATCAGAGAGTAACTACAAATAAATAGATATTGTCCTAGATTAACCTGGTTTGCCTTAGTTAACAGACCATGTGTTTATAAGCCAAGAACTGCCTAGACTATATCTTCCTATTTGCATACTTCATCTTCAGAAACCATAAATATCTCACAGTTGCTTTAAAGTGAGGTACTTATGAGAATAGCAGTAATTAGCGAGAGACCCAAATTCAAATACACAATGGATTTTCAGGTGCAGATTATCAGCTTTTTGCTAATCAGTGTCACAGGTAACAGAGGGCAGGGAGTTTGAGCTCAGAATCCACCAAAAATTCTTTTCCCTGGGGAATTTGAATCTAATATATACTTTTTTCTTTTTGTTTCTTCTAAATGTTCAGTGGTATTAAAATTATTTTTTAATCTCAATTTCTACTAATCACATTCTCTCTATGTCACTTCTTTCTAGTCATAGTGTCTAGAGGAGAAATTGTGCTCACCCAGTCTCCAGCAATCATGGCTGCATCTCCAGGGGAAAAGATCACCATCACCTGCAGTGCTAGCTCAAGTGTAGGTTACATGCATTGGCACCAACAGAAGTCAGGTGCCTCCCCCAAACTCTGGATTTATAGCACATCCAAACTGGCTTCTGGAGTCCCAGCTCGCTTCAGTGCCAGTGGGTCTGGGACCTCTTACTCTCTCACAATCAGCAACATGGAGGCTGAAGATGCTGCCACTTATTACTGCCAGCAGTGCTGTAGTGGTTACCCACCTACACAGTGATACAAACTGGAACAAAAACCCTCTAACTCCTTAGGGCCCAGCTGCTTCCTCTTGAGATAAAATGTGGCCAGGGGATTGATTATAGTAGTTCACACAGGGTGTTATGCTTTACAGTGTCACTTGCATTTTGGATAACTGTCTCGATAATATTCCACTGTACTCCAGTGCTGTTCTCAAATAATTTACTTCTCCTGTGTTTATTTATTCTCAATTTTTGTTCTGTTTGTTGAAGACAAATGTGGCAGGCACTTCTCAGATATTTTACTGGTGTTTCCCATGAATCTTTACATCTAGTTTCTGCTACTTTCACTGATTTCAGAATCATCGTGGTAGGAGGTTTTTCTTTAAAATAGTTATTTACTCACAATACAGTGCTGTTGTTATCCTATAAAAAGTAGTATCCCTTTGTCGTTCCATGGCCTGGGCCCTGTTGCTGAGGCCTGGATGAGACTCTCTCTCTCTCTCTCTCTCTCTCTCTCTCTCTCTCTCTCTCTCTCTCTCTCTCTCTCCCTGGTGGCAGATGGCTTGCTGCTGAGGCCAAGGTCTCTCTCTCTCTCCCCCAGTGCTGACCTGTTTGTTGTAAGGTGTTTTAGTTAAAACGGAGGCAATATATAAATGAGTTATTTTATTGTAGGAAGTAGAAAATATGCTGGTTGAGTAGAGAGAAGGGAAGGAGAGGAAAGAGAGAGAGAAAGGAAAGGAAGAAAGTAAGAGAAGAAAACTAAGAGCAGAGAGGAGAAAGAAAGAAAGAGAGGAGAAGAGTAAGAGAGTGAGAGAAAGAGCATGAGAGTGAGAAGAGGAGAAGATTAAGAGAGTGAGGAGGGGGCAAATCACCCCTTTTATTGTAAGGAGTGTGGCATGTCTGGCTTGTGTGTAGTATCCAGCTAGAGGTGCTGGGAGCTTGAAGCATTGTCTGCCTGATAGAGCACACATCTTCTGCAGGGGAAACTGTGAGGGGTCTGGGCTCAAATCTGAGCCATCGGTCTCAGGAACTATCACTGAGCTCCTACCATCCCTTGTGGACAAATTTATTTTGCTCAGTGGGTCTCTGGTGTTCTCAGGTGGCTGCTCTACTGGACCCCAGCTGTCAGAACTGCCTACTGCCCCACATCTATTCTAGTCTGTTTTCTGATTTTTATTAGCTGACCTTCTTTTCCACTAAATTGTCCTGTTCATATTTGCCTGAAATTGTTTTCTCTCCAAAAATAAAAAAACTATTAACAGTCATATATATTTTCTTTCTGTTCTCATGACAAGTGATTGAAATACTCTACAAGAAAGAAAACCAATAAGGGAACAGAAAGTTAATAAGTGGACATTAATTTTTCTTTATACCTATGTACCTATAAATCCATTTGTGTGTGTGTACCTTACTGTGAATAATGAAATTCATAAGGAAATTTTATCATTGTAAATAGAGAAACAGAAATTATTTAAAATATTTAAATGTACAATTACACTTAAATTTAAATTATATTTTAATTAGATGTAAATTACTTTTAACAATAACAGGAACAATTATGTAACTGTTTGTTTTCAATTTTCCAATTTAAGGTGGTAGGTATGAAATTCAGATGACACAGTTACCAGTCTCCTTGTCTGCATCTCTAGGAGAAAGAGTCACCATCACAGGAAGTCAAGATATTAATGACTATTTAGCACATTGTTAATATATTAAAATTTCTCAAGAAAGCTTTTTCAGAATCAGTAATTTGACCTTAGTCCTAGTAAATAAAAGACTGTATAATGAGGATCATGAGCTTAACAGCAGCCCTAACTGCACAGAAGTACACTGCGTCAAGCAATACCTGTACATACCTACACCAAAAAAGAAACACTTTTACATTTATGTATTGCTAAATACTACATTAAATTTAGTGTTTGGCACTTATTTCTGGCTAGTATCATACAAACTGATTCAGATATTAAACTTTCATATCTCGTGTTTGCTTTTATGCAGCCATGTTCCCCAATATGAGGATAATGATCTAACCTCTAAGTCCCAAATAGATGATTTCCTCTGTGAGAATTTTTGTGGTTATGTTACAAATTTAGCTGCAAATTCTTACATATGAATGCATGGCAATGCAACTTTTAATACATCAATAAAGAGACATTGTTTTAAATCTTATTCTTTAAAGGTCTAATTTCTAGGATAAGAATTACATAAAATATTATCCCAATTTAGAAGTATCTTTAAAGACCTGTTTTCCTGGGCTGGATTATGCCACCTGTTGTTTAGAATGACTCCAACCCTGAGTTACCAATTTTAAGTTAACTTTCTGTTACCAATGTTACAAAGAAAAAGCTGCTGTCCCCTTGTCCACTTTAAAAGTGGCTTGTGTAGACAATCAGCCTCTATCAGAGCTTTTTCAGCTGTGCTTGACTCCCAGCCACAATACAGTGCCTTACCAGTTTCTGCTGTGCAAATTGAGACTGCCTTTTAAACAAGTTAAACTAAATCAAAGGAATGGACATCCAGCAGATAAAGTTTTAACCATTTTTTTTCAACATGAAACACAGAACGACAGTCATTCAAACAACAAAACAAAAACAAACATAAATTGACAGACATGGACAGATTCAGAACCTATTCTCTCTCTCTTTAACTACTTCTGAACTATCTGGCCAATGTTTACAAACTTTCAAAAACTATATATTTTCTTAAATCCCTGTTTCTTAACCCATGTTACTCATGTCTTTAGAGACTCCCTGAGACCCTTTAAAAACAATTCATGCTTCTACTTCTGTATTAGGGGACACGGTTTTTTGTTTGTTTGTTTTTGTTTTATTTTATTTTATTTTTAAAATTTTTTTGGAGGACAAACTGGGAAAGGATATATCATATGACATGTAAATAAAGAAAATATCTAATAAAAATAAATAAATAAAACTATTCATGCTTGTCCCATAGTTGTACTACTCTTCTTACCTTTCCCAGATCAATCTCACAGGTGGGTAACCTGTGGCAATACTATGTGGATTTTTCCTCACTTCCTGATGATGTGGCAATCCCATGCAGACCTTCATTCACTTCTTGACTAAGAGGCAATCCTATGCTGCAGGGAGGGGGAGGGCATCCTGGTAGGGGAGTGGTAGACTTCTCAGACCCCAGACCCAGGGGCCACATGCTGGGCGCCAGTTGCTGTAACATGTAGGGTGATCAACAGGGACCTAAGGCAGGGGAGATAAACTGAGGTAGGAAAAGAGACACAAAGAATGAGAAGAATGAGAGCAACACAGGTTTCTGATCAAGCTCTGAAAACATTATTTCAGGGATGGCAATATGACCATAAACTAGAGGAGGCTTCAAGGAACGGGGAAGAGCCATGGGGACTTTCTTAAAGTCAGGTGGCAATCTTCAGTCTCAGTGTCCTCCACTCCCACTCATTCTTACTGTTAGACTACACAAGTTCTCTCAGGGCTGTATGTGTAAGCTAACAAATTTCCACAAACACCCACAAATATTCTTACTGTTAGATTGCACAAGTTTTCTCAGGGCTGCATGTGTAAGCTAGTAAATTTCCACAAGGCCATGGTTAAGGCCATGGCTCCCAGCACTCATCTGATCTGCAAGTAATCATGACTCCATCTACTAGAGATGCAGCAAGGAGGATGGAGATTTTGTCATCTGGATGTTATGTATCAGGCCTATGATTGGAAACATACAACCAATATATCTGATTAATCAAGATAGAAACGACTTCTCTGAATTTCCAGTTAACATTGAATACAAAGGGTCAAATGAATTCCCATGACATCCTTTCTTACACGGAATCCAGAACAGTAAGATCAGCAGAAGCCTAGAGAGAGAATCCATGTCTGTGCTGAGACCTGACATTGAATGACTCCTAGATAGAGTGTGACCAGACTATTAATAAGTTCTGAGTGAGTGCAGTGAACACATGCAAACCATCAGAGCCTGGGAAGGGTTGGACAAAGGTAGCCTGGTTTATATTAGTAACTCACCTGGGCTGTGTCCGAGTGTGTTAATTCAGACCAGGATATTGCAGTTTTGCTGCAGATGTTTTCTGTCAAGCATTGAATTTATTATAAAAGAAATGTTATATAACACCGAGGATGATATAGCACCCTTACTGGTAAAATAGAAACTCTATTTTCACAACAATAATGGAAGATGCTTTCATTCTAAAGGAGCAAGGATATATGACTAAAAACTAACTGCTGAACACAAAGAAACATGTAACCATGGGTTACCTTGAAGTAAAAGTAGCCATTTATTTAGAATTGAGTGCTCAGAAAAGCATACTTAATTCATTTTAATTTAAAAATTGTTAAATCAGTTTCTTTCAATGTGTGAATCTACTCGGAGTCTCTCAGTTATTTTTCCTATTTGTTGATATACAATGGAATGAGTCTTTTGTTCTGGATTCCAGTTAAGGAAGGACAGCAGTAGATATTTGCTTAGCTCAGGTCACTGCTCCCAACTCTTCAGGTAATGTCTTATTCTTTTACATATGCTTAATCATGTGAGGGCTTATTTTTTTTTTGTATTTTTAATGCTTTGTGTCATATGTGATATGCAGACAACCCAAATTCCATCTTCCCTCTATGAATTTGTAGAAAGTGTCCCCATAACTTGCCAGAGTAGTGAAAACTGGTTGCTCATTAGCTTGCTATCAGCAGAAACCAGAGAAAGTTACCAGACTCCTGATGTATGAGGCATCCTACTTGGCAGATGGAATCCCACTGAAGTTAGTGGATCTGGTACAGAATAGTCTCTTACTATCAACAGTCTAGAGTCTGAAGATGCTATTAATTGTTAATTATTTTTATGGGAATATCCCTAGAGTGAGACAAGCCATAAAATAAACCACCAGTTATGTGGTAGTGTAACACAGTGCTGTCTCAGTTGGTCCTACTGACACAAATATTGGATGCAATAATTTTTTTGATGCAGAAAATTAGTGCATATTGGCTCACATTTTCAGAGGTTTCAATCCATCAAGACACAGGCATTTAATGCTTCTTAGTGGGCTTAGAATGACAGAACAAGGAAAAATGGCCAAAGATAATATGAAATCTCTGATAATATGCACTCTCTGATAAGTGGTTATTAGCCCAGAAGTTTGGAATACAGGAAGAACAACCCACATTC
>NW_022196903.1:62885167-62896494 GCF_008632895.1 Mastomys coucha | reverse complement strand
TTTCTTTGTTTTTTTGGAGGGGAAACTGGGAATGGAGAAATTTACATGAAAATAAAGAAAATATCTAAAAAAAGATAATATGAAGTCAAAGACCTTTTCCCTGTGGATTAGTTTGTCACCCTATCCTTTCCAGAACATACCAAAATAATCAGAGAGAGAGAGAGAAAGAGAGAGAGAGAAAGAGAGAGAGAGAAAGA
The DNA here is from genome assembly GCF_008632895.1 of Mastomys coucha. Classification (NCBI taxonomy): domain Eukaryota; kingdom Metazoa; phylum Chordata; class Mammalia; order Rodentia; family Muridae; genus Mastomys; species Mastomys coucha. The sequence continues at coordinate 62,896,297 of NW_022196903.1, read as the reverse complement.
AAATAAAGTAAAACAGAGAACATACACATAGAGAGCCATACATGCATCCAAACCAAAATTCTATGACCAAAGTACATAATCAGAAGCCATAGTATGTAAATAAAAGACCATAACAGAACATCTTCAAAAGTACCATTAACTTAATTTTAAATTGGCCATCTACTGTTGAGCAATAGGCCTACCCTTAGTTTTGTGGGTTTTTTTTATTTTAACTTTTATTGGTTATTTTGTTTATTTACATTTCAAATGTTATCCCCTTCCTTGTATTCTCTTTGAAAACTCTCCATCCCACTCCCTCCCCCTGCTTCACAAGGTTGCTTCCCCAACCACCTACCCACTCCAGACCTACCATCCTAGCATTTGGGACATCAAGCCTTTACAGAACCAAGGTTTTCCTATTCTTTTGATGCCAGAAAAAGGCATCCTCTCCTACATATGCAGCTGGAGCCATAGGTCCCTTCACATTTCTTTTATTGGTGGTTTATTCCCTGGGAGCTCTCTGGGTTCTGGTTGATTGATATTGTTCTTCCTATGGGGTTGTAAACACCTTCAGCTCCTTCAGTCCTTCCCTTAACTCTTCCACTGGGGTCATGTGCTCAGTCTGATGGTTGTCTTAGAGCATCCTCATCTGTATTGGTCAGGCTCTGGAACAGCTCTTGACAGCCATACCAGGGTCCTATCAGCAAGCACTTCTTGAAATAAGTAATTGTGTCTGGGTTTGATGTCTACAGATGTCTATATATCCATAAGTGGGACAGTCTCTGGATGCCCTTTCTTTCAGTATTTGCTCCATTCTTTGTCCCTGCATTTCCTTTAGACAGGAACAACTCTGAGTTAACATTTTTGAGATGGGTATGTGACCCCCATCTCTCAACCAGAGGCCTATCTAACCTCTGAATATGGTCTCTTCAGGTTCTCTGCTTAGTTGGGTATTTGAGCTAATGTTATCCCCTTTGGGTCCTTGGAGTCTCTTGCTTTTCTGGCATCTGTGACTTTCTGTTGGCTAAATCCCCAGTTCCCCATGCACCATTGCTACACACCTCTCTTCAATTTCCTGACCCTCTGTACATTTCCCTCATCTACTTCCATACCTGATCCTGCTCCCCCTTTTTCTCTCTCCCTCCTCTCTTCTTCCAATCTCCTATACACCCTCTACATCCCATAATTATTTTGTTTCCCCTTGTAAGTAGTACTGAGGCATCCATACATTGGTCTGCCTTCTTCTTGATCTTCAAAGCTTCTATAAGGAAAAGGACACTGTCAATAGGACAAAAGGGCAACCCATAGTTTGGGAAACCATCTTTACCAACCCTACATTGAATAGAGGGTTAATATCCAAAATATACAAAGAACTAAAGAAATTAGATCCCACAGAACCAAATAACCCTAGTAAAATTGAGGTACAGACCTAAACAGAATTCTCAACTGAGGAATTTTACATGACTAAGAAGCACTGAAAGAAATGTTCAACATCCTTCCTTAATCATCAGGGAAATACAAATCAAAAAAAACAAAAAAAAACAAAAAAAAAAACCAAAACCTGAGATTCTACCTCACATCAGTTAGATTGGCTAAGATAAAAAAAATTAGGTGACAGCAGATGCTAGTAATGATGTAGAGAATGAGGAACACTCCTCCATTGCTGGTGGGATTGCAAACTGGTACAACCACTCTGGAAATTAGTTTGGCAGTTCCTCAGAAAGTTGGACATAGTATTACCTGAGGACCCAGCTATACCACTCCTGGGCTTATACCCAGAAGATGCTCCAACATGTAATAAAGACACATGCACCAATATGTTCATACCAGCCTTATTTATAATAGCCAGAAGCTGGAAAGAACCCAGATGTCCCTCAACAGAGGGATGGATACAGAAAATGTGGTACATATACACAATGGAGTACTACTCAGTTATTACAAACAATGACTTCATGAAATTTTTAGGCAATTGGATGGAATTTGAAAATATCATGCTGAGTGAGGTAACCCAATCAGAAAACAACATACATGGTATATACTAAGTGAATATTAGGAATAAAAGCTAGAATGCCCAGGATACAACTTACAGACCATATGAATGTCAAGAAGAAGGAAGAACAAAGTTTCGTTCCTCAATCCTACTTCGAAGGGTACCCTTGGTCCTGTGAAGGTTCTGTGTCCCAGTGTAGGGGAATGAAAGTGGGAGAGGGTGGGTTGGTGAGTAGGGGCAGGGAGGAGAAAATAGGGTTTTTTGTTTTTGGAGAGAAAAACCAGGAAAGGGGATATCATTTGAAATGTAAATAAATAAAATATCTAATAAAAATAAAAATTATAAACAAATAAAAAAATTTAAAGTGAAAAAAACCCAAAACCAAACCAAAACAAAACATAAAAAACAAAATAAATGTGATTTGTATACCCAGTAAGACTACATCCAAGAAAAGCTGAATTTTCCTTTGTGAGTGATTGTTTATTGGAAACAGCTTCTAAGTTAAATATGGGGCTCCTGTCTACTTACACTCTGTGAGAGGGATATTCTGTTTCAATATCCTCAGTTTCTAGGCTTATTATCATAGGAGTAAAAATCTATCCAAGATGCACTTCCACTGAATCTGACTTAGGTTACAACTTAGAAACTGGGATGGCTTCAAAAGAAGCTTAGCTTTTCTTAGTTTTTTTGTTAATTCCAAGATAAGCCCAGGATAGATTGGGACTCTGTCTCCAGAGTTGTAGAGAGGTACAATGGAGAGTATATTATCTAGATGTCACATCTCACACCTGGCATAGGAAACATATATTAAATACACATGGTTATACCCTGAATATACAAATAGCTTATATGGTACTGGGATGTAAAATCCTCAGTACCTTCCTCTCCTATCTGAAAGTCTCAGTGGTAGGAGTCCTATGACTGAGCAAAGTCAATTTTTTCTATGTTGGATTCTAACTAGCACTCACTCCTACACACAGTAAGGCCATGCTATTGAGAAACCTTCAGGAAATTGGACTGTGTCATGAACAAATGCAAATCAATAGAAGCAGAACGGTGCTCCTTTCAGATTTGTTATTGCCTATACTCATCTCTGTGGTTCAGTACAGATTGAGGCATTGAAGATGGCCCCGAAACCAGGCGTATCACAGGTTTATTCACAAAAAGCATGTTCCTTTCTGTGGCCCAGAGAACACTTCTGGTTCCTCTGTACTTTGCATGACTCCTGACATTAATTTGTCTACTGATGACAATGACTGCCCTTCTCAAACACTCCCAGAAATCTGATGAACTCTTATTCTCATTTTTCATTAGTGGGTATGAATTTATTAAGCAGAGAATTCCTTCCTGTTAGGTATTTTTTTTTCAGTGTTACTCTGAGATGAACATTAAAAGGAGTTGAAAATAAAACTTGAGGAATTATCATTATGACTGAAAGGACAAATCTGTTATCCAGCTAAGCTTGATTATGTTTATCGAGGTTCTGCCAAATGAGTTCAAATAAACCCATCTAAGAGCAGGAACTTTCCCACTTTCCATCAAAATACCATGAGTTTACAATTTTACACATGAAATCCGTTTTTTTTTTAGATACCTCAGATTACTGATCCTGCTTTTCTTAAGGGTCTCACAATTTATTTGTCCATATTTGAATATGTTATGATGAAGCTACCATGTAATCTATTAAAATTAAAATATAATTGTCAATAGAAGTCATCAACATTTGTGCCACAACAACTTATATCTTGATGTCTTCTCTGAGATTTTGTTGTTCTCAACTTACTTTGTTACTCCATTCAGTGGTTTAGCAAAGTGACAATTTGCCTTCATAAGGTGCCCAAAATACTACATTTCAACAGAAACTTGATTTCAAATTGCAAGTGTTTACCTTTTACTATACCTTGCTGTGTAGTATTAATATTTTCTCTTACTGATGAGTGGCAGCAGCAATGTTCAAATAACAGATAGCCACCAGCATCAGTAGTGTGTTACCCTTTAAAAACTACATAGGATATTCAACTATCTGTTGTATTAGGGTTTTATATTAAATGACTTGATACCATTTTTATCATAAAAAATTCTACATTATTTTAGCTGGTTATAACACCGTTTTAAGGGAGTATGTAGTATCTTTGAATGTGGACATAATGTGCTCAGGGGAACTAATTCACTTTAAATACTTTAGTAGCTGTATTTAAAACTTTCATGTTAATGTTTCTGTAATTAATGGTTACATGAATTGGATTGTAAGTGCATGTGTGTGACTGTGTTAACATTATTCTTTCTTATGCCTCTGACATCTTGGAATAAATTATAGCTCCTGTCTCCAATTTTCAGCAAATGAGTTGTTTATAAAGCACACTACTATTTGGCAATGATGGCTGTGAATGTAGCTTTTCCTTTAGACTCCAATCCAGAGTACAGGATCTTCATTTTGGCTGCACCACCAGAAGAGGACAGCACTGACACATATCTCTCCAGTCAACATCTCCAGACTTGGAGCTGTATTATAATAACACTTGAAAATGAACAGATCACTAATTCTCTCTTGAAATCTGTTTAATTTCAAAGTTTATAGGAACATAATTAAAATTTGCTGTAAGATCAAGTATATTTTTATCAAACTTATACAAGAATTTTCAGATTCAGGAGCTGTTGCTCTTTAATAATTACAGCATAATTTATTTGAAAAGTCTGGTCAAATATTCTCAGAAAATAATATGGTACAACCCAAAAAATAATAGCATAGTGCATACTGAGAATGATGGTTACTCAGATGAGTACATCTTCATGAACCTCCAGCCCAGGGTTCACTTAAATCCAACATGGGATAGAGTCCTGGAAAAATGATAGTTACTACAAAATTAGTACCTTTATTTCCATCCATACTGCTTGGTAGATCTTCCTTACTTAGAGAATCAAATTAAGTCAGACTTCACAAAAATACATGAGCAATACTGTCTGTCAGAACTGTGCACCATAAAGAACAGAAAGAGAAACAGTGAAATCTCCTCCCATTAGTTTAACTATGTTCACTTCAGATAAAGCATCACATGGGTTTATAAGCCATGAATGGCCTAACCTATATCTTGCTATTTGCATACTTCATCTTGAGGAGTCACAAATGGCTCAAAGTTGCTTTACATAGATGTACTTATGAGAAGAACAGTAACAAGCCTGAGACCAAGATTAGAAAACACAATGGATTTTGGGGTGCAGATTTTCAGCTTACTGATAATCTCTGTCACAGGTAACAGAGAGGGAAGTCTATGAGCTCATAATCCAAGATTCTTTTCCCTAGGGAAATTTAAGTCTAAGATAAACTTTTTTGTTGTTTTTGTTTTGTTTCTTCTGAATATTGGGTTTCTTGTGAATACTCTTAATATGAAGTCATTTTTGTATCTCTATTTCTACTAACCTCTTTCTCTTGTCATCATTACTTTTTCTTGATCATAGTGTCAAAGGGAGAAGTTGTGCTCAGCCAGTCTCCAGTATCCATAACTGCATCTCCAGGGGAGAAGGTCACCATCAACTGCAGGGCCAGCTCAAGTATAAGTTCCAATTACTTGCACTGGTACCAGCACAAGCCAGGATCCTCCCCTAAACTCTTGATTTATCGGACATCCATCCTGGCTTCTGGAGTCCTAGACAGCTTCATTGGCAGAGGGTCTGAGAGCTCTTACACTTTGACAATCAGCTGCATGCAGGATGAAGCTGCTGCCACTTACTATTGTCAGCAGGGGAGTACTAGCCCACCACACAGTGCTACAGACTGTAACAAAATGTGTTTTCTTCTAGCTACTTCCTTCTAGAAATAGAATGTTATTACTGGTTTGATTGACATGTGGCAGAATCTCCCAAATTGTCTTTAATGGAGTATTAATATTGTTTAGAGATTTTTTTTTTTACTTTCCCCACTTTTATTACTCCTAATATCTAAACTTTTCATATTATTCTGTTACTTCTACCAATTATATTAGTTGTCAGGATAAAAGACTTTCTCATGGAAATGTGCCTGGTATGTCAGCAGGCTACTTTGAGTTAGTGTTCAAAAAGTAACAGTGCAATAATATGGTTATATCAACCACTTCAAGACCAAAGAAACTATGTAAACAGCCCTATAATGCTTACGGAAATAAGAGCAGTCATTAAATTTTTTCTACCAAAAAAATCTCAGTGCTAGATTGTTTTAGTGCAGAATTCTACCAGTCTTCCAAAAAAAGAGCAAATGGCAATACTCTTCAAACTATTCCATGCAGTAGAAACAAAAGGAACATGGCCAAATTCATTTTAAGAGGCCACTGTTGTGATACCTAAAATATAGACTCAACAAAGAAAGATAATTTCACATCAATATTTCTTATTGATCATGGGCACAAAAATGCTCAATGAAATTCTTGCAAAATGAATCCAAGAGCCCAGCAAAAACATCATTCACTGTGATTAATATATAAAAATCTATCAAAGTAATCTACCATATAAACAAACTGAAGAAAAAGTCACACGATCATCTCATTTGATGCTAAAAAATCTTTGAGAAAATCCAACACCCCTTCATGTTAAAAGTTTTGGAGAGACCAGAGATTCCAAGCACATAGAGAAGGAACCTGAACTGGTTTTCTGTACACAGGAAGGACCCCCCAGTGGGGGAATATGGACAGGAACCCACCCAGAAAACTTTCCACCCAAAGTATGCAGTCTAAAAGACATGCAGGGACAAATATGAAACAGAGACCAGTGGAATCACTAATCAACAACCAGCCCAACTTGAAACCTATCTCATGGACAAGCACCAATCCCTGAAAATATTAATGATTCTCTGTTATGCTTGTAGACAGGAAACAAGTATAATTGTCTTCTGAGAGGCTCCACCAGCTATTGACTGAAACAGATGAGGAGACATACAACCAAGTATTGCAGGGAGCTGAACACTCTTATGGAAGAGTTAGAGAAGGAGAAAAGACCCCAAAAGTGATAGGAACTCCACAGGAAGACCAGCAAATTAAACTTGGCTGGGCTCTTGGAAGTTCTGAGAGACTGAGCCATAAACCCGACCATATAGTGGCTGCACTGAGGACCCTGGTATACATGAAGCAGATTTATAGCTCATTCTGCATGTGGGTCTCCCAACAACTGGAGCAGAATCTGTTCCTAAAGTTAGAATATGTTCCCCAGCTGGGCTGCCTTGTTTCTTCTCTGTAGGACAGGGTGTGCCTCCAGAGACTGTATCTCAGGCTTCAGCTGAATCATTTGTCTAACCCACAGAGATTTTTTTTTTACTTTCAATATATGGTACTAAGATCATTTTACCAAGAGAACTAATGAGATTTCTCAGCAAATAAAAGTGTCTTCCAATAATGAAACAAATTTATCTTTTCTCCGAATCAACATTATAAGGGAAGAAGGACTCTTAAGACTTGTCTTCTACTTTCCATGTGTGTGCTGTGGAATAAACATGTCTGTGCACAAATAATACAAAAACAGAATAAGGAAATGAATGTAAAAACTCATTTCCCTGAAGTCTAATTGCTACATAAAAAATTATACACATTTTATGCATATTGGACAAGTGAGCTGGGATTTTCCTATAAATTTGTTTAACCACAAACACCAGAGACATACTTCTCACTTTCAAAGTTTCTGCAAACCATATTTTCTATGACAATTATTTTTGTTGTCCATCAATTTTACATTTCACGATAGACACATGTGATCTACCTTCCTACTATTTTTATTGTCCTTTTAGACTACCATAGAGACAAATTCATGGGCTCACAGGAAAGACAGTACATAAGTTCTATATTTAGCATTCTTAAAATAAAAGCTTTCTTGTGGTCTCCAACCCCCCTTTTGCTTGGGAGCGACTAGGCTTCCATATACAGCCTCAACAGGCTGGAAGCTGGTGCTGGACACCCGCTGTGTGGAACCCTGACTGCTGCTCCTTAGATCAAAGACTTAGCAGGTCTCATGTTTATGTTAAAGGTTTGCTGGATCTTTCTTTCAAGATCCTCCTCTGGTCTGGTGTTAATGGATTTTCTCGTGTTTATGTTAGATGGGCAAGTTTCGATTTCCTCTGGGTCTGGTTCCTAAGCGTAACTATAAATACTGAGTGAATTTCAGTAGAGCTCTCTCTCTTATCACATCTACCTGGCATCTGTGTCCTTCCTTGTTAGCCATTTGCCTTCCCAGGACTCAATTAACCCAGTTCGTGTTTACCCATGGAGGAAGAGAGACCGCGGGGCGGTCCCCTTCACTTTCTGATTTGTAAAAGTGATGAAAAGAAGCAAGAGCAGAGGTATTCACATTGTAGATGACGATTTAGTAAATACATTTTCATTATCACTCCTCCAAGTGTTTCTGTAATACTGCAGTTATTAAGTGCTTGGTGTCTTCAAAAAGGACAGTTTTTCATGTTATTTTCCCATCAAGCAACACATTTTCTTTTTGATGGTCACTCCAGTCATACAAGTTATCTTATGTTATTTTTGCAATCCAGAAAATCCTGCATAATTCTTACCTATACCTTTGTTGTAACACTAGTCATGACCTATGCATAATACTCCATATGGAGGACTCACCCTTGCTAGTCTGAAATCAAAGCTCAGTTGTCCTTTTGTAGTGACTGCTATGATTCCCCAGGCTGCCTCCTCAAAATGAAGTTTCCTAGATCCTTCCAGGGACCCGAATCTCTTAGCTTATTCATTTCCCCTAACCCAGGAAGAATCCAGCTCTATTTACTTTTTGTTAAAATTAGACAATAATTTGTGCTCATAAATTATAGACTACTCTTTCACATTTCTAACAATCTGCATCAGAAGAAAATGAGGGGACTTTTGGTAATTTTGAGCATTAAGACTTTAATCACTTAATGAAGATTAGTGTTATTTCTCTATTTGTTAATTTTAATTAATCTGTTAATTCACATTGAAATATATTTCATGTAAGTTTCTTTTTTCTGCTTAATGTGTAAGTTAATCAAAGCTCCATTTTTGTTATTTTTTACAATGATTCTATGCTTACTGATAATACTCCCAAGAGCACATTCACATAGTATTAATTTATCCCTTGTCTCTAGTTATTTGAAAATTCAGTAATATCAATCATATTACACTTTCTGTTGTCAACATCAAATTTTAATTCAGACCTCTGAATCACTCTGAAAATGATATGCTTAGGCAGCCTGGACATACTGGGTAGGGTGCTCTGTATTGTGAAAGAATAGCTGAGTGTAGAATTTAGTATCTACTTCACACTTCAAGATCACCCAAGGCACTTAAAAGTTGTTACTGATATTCCATTATCATGTATTGAACTAATCACTTGAAATATTTAGGGTAGTTTCTGTTTTCCTTCATGAATCCCCACTGATACCTAATTGTGTCCAGTTTATAGACTTTTGTTATTAAGAAATCATAAGAGTGATTACATACTTCTAAAATTGTGATGATATGGTGGAGAGTTGGGTGCATGCCAACTCCTTGTACCATGCACAAAAGCCTCCATGTGTCCCTCAAATTCTGGCTGCATCTGAGAAATGCTGTCATCAGGTAAAAGAAAATTCAAGAGTCTGGACAGTTTACACTCTTACATCTCCTTCTTTGAGTGGTTTTTGACATTACTTGTATCACTGTGGTACAATTTATAATCTTGCTGGCAGTAATAAGTTGCAATATCTTCAGGCTTCAGGCTGCTGAGAGTAAAGGAAAAATCTGTCCCTGACCCACTGCCACTGAACCTGGAGGAAACCCCTGATTGCAAAGTGGATGCATAGTAGATTAGGAGCTTTGGAACTTTCCCTGGTTTCTGTTGGTACCAAACCATATAATTTTTAATATCTTCACTTGCTCTACAAGTGATGGTGACTCTGTGTCCCAGAGATGCAGACAGGGAGGATGGAGACTGGGTAACCTGAATGTCACATCTGGCACCTGAATTTGGAAAATTAAAAGCAAAAACCCATGCAATTAATGATAATATTATTTTCCAAGACAAGCTACATTAATCACAGTGTTTTAAGAAATTTTACACTTCTTATTTTCCTTACTTGTGAACCAGAGCATCATAAGCCCCAATAATATAGCAGATATCTTCATGTTCATATTGTGTCATATGCGATTTGGATAGAGCCCTGTGGAAATTGTAACAACCTGCTTAAAATATACTCAAGGCAGTGGGCTGTGCTTTGGACACATGCAAATCATCCAGAGCTGGCCAGAGCTAAGTACTTGTGCAGAAATGGCTCATTTCTGAAAAATCCCACAAGTACTCATTCCTACCACAGCAGCACAGAAACATTTTTTTCTTCTGGCTGATGGCTCATGAACAGGATCTTTCTATTATCTGTGAGTATTCAATGTGTTTCATTGCCCTAATCTAAGAAACCTCAAGGAAGTTTTTAAACTCTTTCCATTTGTTACTCTTCAGTACTACTAAGATCACAGAGAATTCCTCTTTGGTACAATTCTTTCACACTTTTAGTATGAAGTTCAAATACAAAGCAGTCATGAGCAACATGGTTTGTAAGGAAGGACAGATTCTATGATGCTTAAGCTATTGTCTTTAAGTAATTCTTCTATTTAGTATTACTTAGACTACTTCTACTATTGTTATCTAAGGTGAAGTTCATCTTGTTTCCCTTCTGAAGCGTGAAATCTCTCTCCCTAGCTCTGATTCCAGTTAAACATATCCATATGTATATGTGTTCTTGGATGTTTGCTGGTATTGGTTTCCTTCAACTCTCTCAACTCAAACTACTTTTTAAATAAGAAGGTTTTCCTTTACCAAATTAATCACTTTTTTGAACATGTTCTCCTCATTAAAGTTTCACATCTAAAAATAACAAATCTAATTCAGTTGCTGAGAGAATGCAGCTTTCATTGGCTGGTTAGGACAATGCATAGATTTCACATTTATTATCTATTGTATTTTTACCTAAATTATAGATTTTCAATGATTGTGGAAATTAACATTGAATGCTTTTTCAAAAACAAGCAATATAGTGCAATCTTGCACTATATTTAATAAAAGACATGTCAGTAATTTTCACTTGAATTTATTTTAAATTTATGATACAATGATTTAATTTCATAGATAGATGTAGGAAGCCGGCCCGCAGCGTTCCTACTTCCGTGGGGTTCCACGAACCGGGAATTTGGGGACCT
>NW_022196903.1:62854133-62874533 GCF_008632895.1 Mastomys coucha | reverse complement strand
GTTGAGTCGGGTTGTCGTATCTGGCGTCGGTTGGAATTCTTCCGTGAACACAGCAGGGCTACCACAGATAGAGAGTCATCCCCCTAACAGTAAAATTACCCACTGCCATGTGTCGCTCAAGAAGACAACACAACACTCAACAGACAGCCTGATATTCCCATATGCATGCTGCAAAAGTTAAGATTCTTTTCTGCTTAGGGCAGGGGTTGTTGTGTTAATAGAATATATGTGAGAGCAAATAAAAGGAGGGTGGTTAGTGTGGATGAATACAGTTGTGAACATAGCACAGAAATACTGGTTTTGAACAGGTTAGATGGACATAAACTAAATGAAATAAATATAAAACTGAGTCAAGAAAACCTGTTGGCTTATGTGCTAATCAAATATTTAAATATTGCAGCACATTGAAACAAGCTGTGTCTGCCTACTACTGGAAGGTTACATATTTTATTGAAGAATATTTTCAGCACTTAACAAAAATGAATGTGAATATGCATATTATGTACCAATTTATTTATTGATTTATTTGAATAGAAAAATTCAAAGCTATAAAATCATGGGACAACTGAAGAAGTTATGTATGTAATATTAAAAATACTATGTTAACATTCTATTATACTAGATTAAATGATCAAAGTAAAATGTATCATAGCAAACATCATTGTAGTGTTTGATACTTCATCATTAGTATTTTGATAAATGACATACTAATTAATAAAATAAATTAATTAGCTAATAAATATAAGAAAAGATAAATAGACTGATCCATTAATAAAAGAGATATTAGGATAATAAAACAAACAAGATAGAATGTTCCACACTTTTGTGTGTAATTCTTACCATACAGGGTTAAAAGTAGCATTTGTGCTGAAATTCAATAGTGACAAATTTAATGCTAACTAAAATACACACAATAATAACACTGTAAAGGTGAATACTGGTGTTAATATGAAAGTCAACAAAAAGCTTCATGAATCTAAATTTTTTTCTCTTTTCTTCTGTAACATAAAAAGAGAAACAAAGGGTGATTAAAAAAGAGAAACAAAGGGTGATTCATATTTAATCACCTACATTGATGAGAGGAGCAAATGGAATTTGCAAGAGAGCATTTCTAATTAGGAAGAGATTCAGCTGTGCTGGAGCAAAGCTCTTTCATACTATTAAATCTAAGTTGGTATTAACCAGTACCCATATCTGGTGACTGAGAACTGTTGGTTGTTCCAGTCCCTGGCCTCCTCTGTACATTCCTTCATGTACACTGTATACACAGACACAGAGAAACATAATGTTTTAAACACTAAAATACTAACTAGATATTAAAAATGAAAATGAAAATGTTATAAGGAATTAGAAGACTAAGGCAATATAATGGCTCAAAAACTATTCAAAACATTCATCAAAAAAGAGAAATAACATTCAATTGAAAAATATATAACAAATATTCAATTCAAAGATATATTAAACACTCTCCCTAACATACTACTTAATAAACTATTTATATTACATTGTAAAAGTACAAAATCTACAAGTATGATAGAGCATGCTTGTATTCCCAGGTACTTGTGAAGTTATGATTTCTTTCACAAAGAATTCAGTACCACCTTCAGCAATATAACAATCCTGCTTTATAAACAAAACAGTACACAAAAATTAAATCTCTAAGCTTCTCAATTCCAAGTCTTATAGACACAGATCTTCATAGGTTGGTGAAAATCTGCCAGTAAATAGTTTGATAATAGTTTTAATTCCACACTCATATTTTTTCATTTCATTAGAATCAGAAGAACTACTTTCATGACTTAAGTATACTATCATATCATCAGCAAATAGTGATAATTTGAGTTTTTCCTTTCCAATTCGTTTCCCTTTGGTCTCCCTTTGTTGTGTAATTGCTCTGGCTAGGATGTCAAGCACAATATTGAATAGGTAGGGACAGAGTGGGTAGCCTTGTCTAGTCCCTGATTTTAGTGGGATTGCATCAAGATTCTCTATCTTTAGTTTGATGTTGGCTATTGGTTTGTTATCTATTGCTTTTACTATGTTTAAGTATGGGCCTTGAACTCCTGATCTTTCCAAGACTTTTATCATAAAGGGATCTTGGATTTGGTCAAATGTTTTCTCAGCATCTAATAAGATGATCATATGGCCTTTTTCTTTAAGTTTGTTTATATAGTGAATTACATTGATGGATTTCCATATATTGAACCATCCCTGCATCCCTGGGATGAAGCCTACTTGATCCTGATGGATGATCATTTTGATGTGTTCTTGGATTCAGTTTGTAAGAATTTTATGGAGTATTTTTACATCGATATTTATAAGACAAATTGGTCTGAAGTTTCTGTCTTTGTTAGGTCTTTGTGTGGTTTAGGTTTAAGAGTAATTGTGGCCTCACAGAACGAATTGGGTAGAGTACCATTTGTTTCTATTTTGTGGACTAGTTTGAGGAGCACTGGTACTAGGTTCTGATGATGCAAAGTAGTCTTTATTTCTGTTGGTAAGATTCTTGCTTTCGCCTTTCACCATCTGTTGATCTCTGGTGTTAGATGTTCTTGCTGTCTCTGGCTGGAGCTTGTTCCTCCTGTGGGTCTGTAAGCCTATGTCAGATCTGCGAGATCAGCTCTCCTCTGGCAAAAACCTGTGCACAGATTTCTGTGGATCAGTAGTCCCTCTTGAGTCCTGGGGTTAGAGCACACCTTGGAGACAGGCTCTCTGCTTGCAGGAAAGTTATAGAGAAGACTGTGGATCTGCTGTCTATACTAGCTATAGAGGGAGGTAGAAAGGATCCTGTCCTAGCTGCCCTGCCACTTGTGAGGCCTGTGCCGCCAGGCTGGTTCTGCCTTAGAAAGTCACTGGAGAGAAAATGGCAATCTCACCTGAGTCCCTATGTCAGAGCAGTCTCTGGAAGCAAGCTCTGTGCTTGTGAGGAAGGAACAGAGAGGGTTGTGGATCCTCCATCCCTCCTAGATGTAGATGGAGGTAGAAAGGATCTTGTCCCAGCTGTCCTGCCACTTCTGAGTCCTGTGCCTCCTGGCTGGTATAAGATCTAAATATTTTTAACCCTGATTTGTCCTTATAATCTGTAGTCCAACTCCCAACAATGGTCAGCAGCAGCTGTGAATAGAAGTCCAAGGACCTAGAAATTGCTCAGTCCCACAAAGCAAGCAGGTGAAGCAGGGAGCTCTTCCCAGATTTTTTTGAGACAGGATTTCTCTGTGTAGCCCTGGCTGTCCTGGAACTCACTCTGTATGACAGGCTGGCCTGAAACTCAGAAACCCACCTCCCTCTGTCGCCCAAGTGGTAGGATTAAAGGTGTTCACCACCACTGACTGGCTTGTACCAATTTTTATTCTTAATCTAACTGCTTGTGTTAAAACATTTCCCTTTAGCATCACAAATGATGCCTACACTCAGATACTTCAAGTACAACAACCTCTGTTCTTTAGAAGCCATGGACAGCATTGTCATGTTTGTACAATTTTGCTGGATACTGAGGTGCATAGGGTCATCCAAAGGAACTTCACCAAGTCTTCCCAGTGAGCTTCAAATCCAGACTGTGTCTTAGAAATACTATCAGCTTGGGAGGTGCCTGGAAGCCAAGCAGAGGCAGCACAACCTCAGACCTCTGTTTCTAGGAAGTTTTTGTTATTTTTGGATTACTGCAGGATGTATAGAACCCTGCTTACAGTAATAAGTTGCAACATCTTCAGGATCCAAGCTCCTCATTGTGAATTAATATATTCCAGACCAACTACCCCTGAACTTATATGAAACACTTGACTAAAAACTGAACACAATATAGTTCAGGAGCTTAGTAGCTTCCCCTTGTTTCTGCTAGTACCAGTGTAGGTAATTGTTAATGTCTTGATATATAGAGCAAGTGATGGTGACTTTACCTCCTAGAGGTGCAGACAGGATGGATTGAGACTGGGTCTTCTGGATATCAGATTTTGGTTCTGAGTCTCAGAGATTAGAAACATGTCCAAATAATACATGATATTATGGCAGGAGTTTTTTCAAATGTCAATCAGGTGATTTGATCACTGTAATCTGAGAAATCAAATGAAAGTCAACACTTCTTACCTAGGAGCCAGAGAATGTGAATCCCCAGGAATTATGCAAGGACTCTCCTGTCCTTACTATATTCTGAGTGGAGCTGATCTAAAAATATATGGGCAGCCTTTCAAGAACTACTCAGAGAAGTGGTTCATTCTCTGAACACATGTAAATGAGGAGCATCTCTTGGGTGGCAAGCAGATGGTAGGATCAGCAGTCTCAATTATTCTGAGATCTCTCAAACACTAGGCCACCAAACAGGCAGCATGTACCAGCTGATATGAAGCTCCCAACATGTATACAACAGAGGATTGTTGGGTCTGTGTTCAATCAGAGATGATACACCTAACCCTTAAGAGACTGGAGGCCCTAGGGAGTTTAGAGATCAGGTGGGGGATGGGAACATCCTCATGAAGACCGGGAATGGGAAGGACGTATGGGATGTAGAAGAGTTGGAGGGTGGACTGGGGTGGGAGAAGAATAATATCTGGAGTGTAAAAAAGTAAATGGATAAATTACCGAAGGTTTTGTTTTTTTTTTTTTAACCAAGAAATGTTCTTCTCCAAAGAAAGAACAGGGACAAAAAATGGAACAGAGACTGAGGGAAGGCCCCACCTGGGAGATATGTCATATCTACACACACAAAACCCAACACCATTGCTGGGGTCAAGAGGTGCTTGTGAGAGCAACCAAGTATTGCAGTTCCTGGGGAGATCTGGCCAGCAACTGACCAATGCATAGGCAGATGCTTGGAGCCAACTGTCTGGTAGAGCTCAGTGAAACTGGTTGGGGAGCTGTAAGAAGGACTGGAGGAGAGGAATGTAGGGGGATCCTTGTTGGAAGAAGAGCATAGGCTGGCCTGACCTCCCCAGTTCTTCCAAAGACTAGACCATCAACCAAGGAGTATACCTAAATGGATCTTTGGCTCCAGATACATGTATAGCAGAGGATGACCTTGCCAGACAGCAATGGAAGGGGAGGCCCTTGGTCCTGGTGAGGGTTGATGCCCCAGAGTATGGGGATGCAGGAATGGTGAGGCAGGAGTGTGTGGGTGGGTGGGTAGGATCTTCCATACAAGCAAAAAGGAATGGGGAGGGCAGATGTGGGATAGGGGGATTGAAGAGGGGTAGCAGGGAAGTGGGATATCATTTGAGAGGTAAACAAATAGAATAATTAATATTAATACAAGAAAAAAAGAAATTAAGACAGGTAAAGCAGCTTCTGCCTGGGACAACAGCATTTTCTACAGGAAGCTTTCTGAGCTTAACATTGTATAAGATTTTCCCCATGCCTGTACCATGCAACTCAAAGCACTCAAATAGTGGCTGCTTTGTGTTCATATGAAACTGTGATAATAAAAATCACATCTTCTTTTCTGAATAATTTATTCAAAAGAAGAATAAAGTCAGTGGATTTCTGTTGGTGTGTTCTATTACTCAGACCTTCTGAAACATGTTCCTTATTATTTTGTTCCCATGACTCTTAAGCTATTTTTGATAAATGATCTAGGCTTTCATTAACCCACTCAATTCTCAATAGCTATAGTGGGCTAGTGTTCAGTCTTCTTGCCAGCCTTTCTGTTTTAGTTTATGGCCCACTATGAATTGTGTTGCCATAGTTTCTAGAAAAGGTGTATTTTACCACATCTAATAATACAACTGTTAAAAAAGGGAACAGAGTGTGTCTCCTGAATAACCACGATACTTTCACCTCTAACTGAATCTGCTTTGCATAGTGTTCCCTTGGGACTCCACACTAATGATAGCTATTATTATTGGCTCCCTAGAGGACAGACAGATATCCTGGTATAGTGTAGAAAATTCTTAGCATCAGAACTTAGTCATCTCAGCTCTGTGCTGTTTGTTCCTCTTCACCTCACATGAGAATGGAAAATACGACAAAGGACTTCTAGAGGCTCCCTCTCACAGAAGATATCTTAAAATATACCAAAGAATGTGATACTACTATCCAAGTGCTGACAGACTCTTTTATTCTGGGAACACATATATACTGTGTTTGCACACACATGTATTACATATACACATATATAATATTATATATCCATATATATAATCATATATATTTTAAATAGTGTAATTATGATATTGTAGATTTGAAAATTTATAAGACTGTAATCTAGTTTCCAGTTACTTGGGTGTTTATACTGGGCACTGAAAAACTATCATCTTAAATTTAATCCCATTCACATAGTCTTGTTAAAAGACATGTACTACAACTTGCAATTCAATTCTAGTTTGGAATATATCTCTACTAGTTTCAGTTGTCTTGTATAGAAATTTGTCTTCCAATCCCTAGTCAGAGATAGCAAAGCAGCATTTATCTAATGTACATGGCAGAGCACAGAAGGTATCTTTCACACAGTGTCATAGCATGATAGAAAACCTGAAAATCTGTGAAAAGAAAAAAGATTGGGTTAACACAAATAAATAACTTCCCATGGATCTGGTTTTGTCTGTGGCTTGGGTTGTCTGAGCCTTTTATCTCTTCTCTTATTTCATTACTGGATGGCAATCTAAGCCAAAGTTTGCATGACTCTGCTGTAGACTGGCAATTATATAGAATTGAACCTTGGTAAGAAGAATGAGAGGCGTTTTTCCAAATATCAGGAGTGTAACATTTCAACTACTATGAAAATAACCAAAATAAACATATTTACTTTATTAAGGTATATAATTTATTAACTATAGATGGACTTATTGGGACTGAAAAGATAGATAATTCAATGATTTAGAGAGTACATATCCATTTAGAGGACCTAGGGTTTATTCCCAGCATCTATATTTGGTGGCTAAAAACCAACTGTAATAACATCAGTTCTAAGGTATCTCACACCTATTTAAATTTAATTTAATACAAATTCAATACAAACATATACATAAGCAAATACAAAGACAACCTTAAAAATGTAAGCTTGTTGTTTTTGTTCTTGGATTATTTGCCTCATCCCAATTTGGAATAAATATTTATGTTAATCTACCAAGGTAATTAATTCAATAATTTCCAACATAGTTTGAATAACTATTCCATCACAGTTCTAATCCAGATTATTAGAAAATTGGTCAGGATTGAAATTATTTTGTCTTCATGTATGATAGATAAGACAGGATTACATTATTTACAAAGCTTCTGTAACTCCCTATTACATGGAGCATTGAGGATCAGGCATCATTGCAATACCTCTCATGTACTACATTTGTCTTTTTACATGAGGGAACAACCTCTGTTTTATTACTATTGATTTTGGTCTCTAAAGATGTCAGACTACTATTTCAGATGAATACATGGCAAATTGTATCAAGTTACTGAATGAATAAACTATTAGCTGGTAAACTATTCAGTAATAATGAAAAAATACATTTATTGTGTGGTTATTATTTTTAAACAGCCACTTTATTGAGGCCTGTGAATGTAGTAATCAGCAGAATGAGAGCATCCTCATCTAGTAAAAATGTACATAATGGAAGCAGAATGCAATGTGTTTGTTTGGTTGGTAACTAATGATACATTTTAAGATCATTTTTCAAGGCAAATTTAGGGCTATGCTGTATTTTATTAATGTTAAAATTAAAAATAAATATTTATTGGTAAATCAAATATTCATTTCCATAATGTTTCATTTATAAATTATGAGTCCCATTGATGTGTGAAAAATTCTTTTACAGCCAGAGAAGTTATGAGTTTATATCTATGTTCACACACAGAAACACATATTTATATTTCTATTACAAATGGCATGAGTTTAATCTTATTTCTTCAATTCAATTTGCAATCCACATTGTTTACTTAAGTCTTTCAAATAAATATCCCTCTTTTCTAATAGTGAGACTCATTGTTCTTATTTTCATTCCTCAATTTTCTTGTTTCATCAATACCTCCATGTAAAGTAATATCCAATTGTCCCTATCTCCTACATATTACTTGCAAACATTTAACTATAAATAGAACGAGAGATATATCATCAGATATTCCTTCATGCTACCAACATATTCTTTTCTTTTCTAGATGTTGTCCTTCCACTTCCGGATTGCAACCAATGTTTAGGTGACCCCCTACCAAGTCAATTGTCTTTTCGTCCATCCTTCTTAATCACAAGACCCAGTATATACTTATATTTATATGTGAGAAAATACTCTAGACTCCATGGTTGCTGGATTTCCTGAAGAATAGCAACCTGTTTAATGTCACATTATTGCTGTTCACCTGTTCAAGCCAGATAGTCTAATGACATACATTGATAATCAATTTCTCTCAGAAGTATAAGACATTGAAAACTGGCAGACTATATGGAACAGAGTGCATGCAAAGTTCTGAATGCACACTGATCACTTGAAGAACTCTAGCTTAAAAGACAGTTGCTTGTGTTAGGAATGGATACTGAACAGAAACAATGATATGAGGCATCTAGAAAATATCAGAACTAGATTATATAAGAAGAATCAGTATTTAGAAGGGTGACAATTCTGCTCTTCTTT
The DNA here is from genome assembly GCF_008632895.1 of Mastomys coucha. Lineage (NCBI taxonomy): Eukaryota > Metazoa > Chordata > Mammalia > Rodentia > Muridae > Mastomys > Mastomys coucha. The sequence goes on along the minus strand of NW_022196903.1, from coordinate 62,865,984 downwards.
GGTCGCTATCGAAGCAGTATGACAGAACAAACACAGATGGTGTAAGACAAATTGATGTGTTGCCTGAAACAAATGATAATAATTACTGTACTCCCTGGAAACTACAGGTTACTGTGCATTTGATGTATCAGGTTCTTAGTATTGCTTATATTTGACATCAAAGATATTAAGATAAAGAGGAAGGTATCAGTGACCCAGAAGCTTGATAGGTACTCATTAAGGAAGTGTATAAATTGCTTGCATGCTGAGATTGTTACATAATGATCAGTACCTGTTCTAGATGAAATAATTGAAAATAAGCAGGTACTAAAACTCAAATTAATGAAAGTAAGATGCTATTTACATATCACAAAATTGATACAGTCCCTATGGTAGCCATACCAATACATGTTATTTATAGAAAACTTTGAACATCACTCCTTTTTCCAGAAAGACCTGCAACCCTTGCTGAATTACTGAGTATTTTCAGTCCTGCAGATATGCCCAGCCCTGCTCGCTCAGTCTCTAGAGATTTGCATGTGCCTAAAGTGCAACCCACTACCATGAAGAATTTTTATCAGCTTCTAGTATCCTATGCAGAAGTGAGTTTCACTCCATGACAAATCATGGCCATGAGAATTCCTGCTCAGCTCTTGAGGCTATTGGTGCTCTAGATCACAAGTAAGGAAGGATTGGAGATTGATTTCAATCGCCATGGTCAGTTTTGCTGTTTCTTTGTGTACTTTTCCTGTAATACACAATATAACAGTTTCTTACATTTTCATGGTGTCAGATATATCATATGACATCCAGATGACCAAATCCCCATAATTTCTCTGCATCTCTAGGAGATCATCTTACAATCAACTGCAGGGCCAGTAATGACATTAACAAGCATTTTTCTTGGATTAAACAGAATCCAGGGGAGGGTCCTAGGATGTTGGTTCATTTTGCATCCACCTTGCTACCTGGGGTTCCAGAAATGTTCAGTGGGAGTGGATCTGGGACAGATTTTTCTCTCACTATCAGAAACATGGATTCTGAAGATATTGCAATGTATTACTGTCTACAGTATTCTGAACATCTGAACATCCTCCCACAGTGATATAAGTCATAATATAAACCCCTAGAGAAACCAAAATGTGAAGCTTACCTGAGCTGCTTGTTTGTGTTTCTGTTTGCTAAGTGTGTTCATTAGATGTATTCAAGCTTCAAGGTTTTCTCAGAGACTTAGAAAAAGCATTTAAGAAATTTATTTGTAGCCTAAACATGTTCAATATCAACAGCATAGATGTAATATGCCTCCTCTTGGATTCCCCAAATACAGAGGTGACTACACCTGAAATTCCTGAGATGTATTAGTTGCTATTTATGTGTCAGAATGGAAGTCTCTACACATAATACAAACAGGGACTTTTAGGAAATTTCATGGAACTACAAGCATTAAATGAAATAAAGAGATAACAAATGGTCACAGGGGTGTATACTAGTAATAGACCATGCTCTGTTGTTTTCCTCTAATGCAGAATTTACCTGCCAATGATGTCTCTGATATGTTTCATTAGTCAAGGTGGACATATTGATGCCCCCATCTTAAAATCCATATTAATGTTTTAATACCCCTCACTTCTGTCCATACCTCTGTCTAAATGAACTGGTGGATATTACACTTTTCCCTGCTCTCCTACTTGACAACATGGACAGAAATTACTCAGTATAGCTTAAGATATAAACAGCAATATCTGTTATACAAATAGATAAATTACAGGCAAATTAAATCGTTGCCTTCTAGAAAATTTTATGCATCAATAAAGGGGCAGTGCTAAACAAATAGGATCCAAAGGACATGTGTAATTCAAAGAAGTATTTGCAGGTTATATGTTTCTATGCATAAGAGGCATTAAACGGTCAACTTGGAAATTTTTAAATGTAACAAAACTTTCAGCAAGTACCTTCAAGTACCTTCAAGTGTTGGATAGATGACTCAGGTAAAAGCAGGTAGTGTTTTTGCAAATGACATAGGTTTGGTGTCCAGCCATGTGCATGATGATTAACATCTGTGCATAACTCTAGTTTCAAAGAATCCAACAACTTCTAACATCTTTGAGCATCAATTATACATATGCATACATGCAGGCAAAACACTCACACAAAATTAATACTAAATTTTTAATGTCAAATGTTTAAAAAAAATAATAAGTTGTCTTGGGTCATGTCCAGCCAAATAGTGAAAGATTTATGCATGTTACATTTCTATAACTAAAATAAAACACAGTGACCAAGACAACTTAAATATATATATATATATATATACACATATATATTTAAGTATATATATATACATACATATATATATATATATGTATATTTACATGCTTTTGATTACAGAGGGTTAGAATCCATGCTAATATAGCAAAGTCTTGGTGGTAGGAGCAGGAAAATGAGAGCACAAACTTGGAATATGACCAGCTCCATAGGCATAATTACTTCCTCCAACAAGTACATACCTCTTAAGCCTCCCTAAAGAGTTCTATCAATTCAGCACCAAATCGTCAACTATCTGAGCCTATGGAGGGTATATTCACTCAAATTACCATGAACTCTATATGAAAATTTTAAAACACTTAATTTTTGTATTTTAAAACTTATAAAACTAGAAGATGGAAATAACTATTACAATCACATATTTGAAATCTTAGCATTTTGAAAAAGTGACTAAACTACCAAAATCAATCTATTGATCAAAAGTAAGTGTCACCAAAATTCCAATATCATTCTTCATAAAAATAGAAAGAAAAAGGTAGTATTAGTCATTAGGAGTACAAAAGATCACAAACACCAAGAACAGTCCTGAGTAAACAAAGCCTGAAGTATCACCACATCTGATTTTGAATTGGAATGCAGATCTGTAGTAACAAACTAGGCTCATACTATGATAAAATGCTTGTATATTAAGGTAATTTAATTAAAAACACAGAAGTAACTTCATGAAGCAACAGCCACTAGACCGTTTAAAAAGTTGTCAACTAAATATCAGAGAACAAACTCTTCTACAAATGGTGCTGTCAAAAATTGTATGAATATTAACACAATAAAATAAATCTAGATCTTACTCTTTTTTGTTATGAAAACTAACTCAAAATGGATCAAATATATACTGATGTAAAAATTAAAACAATAATTGGTAGTGGGATTTCAAAATATCACACCCATAGCATAATCCCTATACTTAATACCTATACCCACCAATAAACATCTACATAAAAATACATGGACTTGTAAAAGTGAGAACTAGAAAACCAGGTTCTAGAAGTAGAGGAAGTAAAGAACTTTGAGGCACCATCCCTGGCTTTACCTGATATGTCTGAGAAAAATGGCTTTTGCATCTTCTACTTCAAAATAATTGTAGTCTTGTTAGCACCAGAGAAGACCTCCTTCCAGTATCAATTTTATTGAAATAATTTACTCCCACCAATAATTACTTTTGCATGGCTAATACTAATATACCTGGTAGATATAAGTACAAATCATCATCAGAGATAAAGGCAACAAAGCCTCTCAATTACATCATTGCTGACCTGGAAGCAGATAGCTAGTACAAAAATGGTCATAAATAATGTGAAGTCAAATGACTTTACCCATTAATTGCTTGCTCTAGTTTGTACTCACCACCAAATTTTCCAGAAGCACAACAGTATCAGATCAGAATACAAAATATGAGCTTCCAGAAACATTTCAGTTTCAAAATAACACTTTTTATTTCATTAAATGATTATTATTTAGATATGTTTCCTGTAGTAAAACAATTCTACTTTGAATATTTAAAGTGGTTAATGTCTTATTATATGAATTCCAAAGATTCCAAGATTCATTTTCCTTGAATGTCAGTAGCACTGCTCTTCTGGAAATCCTGAGAATTTTCTCACCTGGGTGATGAGAAAGAGCCTTGGTCACAGAATATCTCATCTGGGCCACAGCACTCTACTGAATCCTCCTAGTGACGTTTGAAACCAGGTTATGTTTTCCTTATGCCTTTGTTATTTATTTACCTTTTTAATTTTTCAGCTAGCATATAAAGCATCAGATATCACTATGGATTTTCCTAATGAAAAATTAGTTTTAGTAGTCTTCCACCCCATCAGACCACCCCTGCTATCTCTAATTCTCCTTGTAGTCACCTACTTTATCTTTTTCTCTCTCATGACCCCTTGTCCTTTTACTCACCCCCATTTTTCCTCACGATGTCTTATTACCCTATCATTTATTATTTATATGTTATTTACATATATGTGATTACTGTACTCTATATATTAATGATGTTAAACTCTTAAAAGTGCCCTACTGAAGATACCCTTATCACATGTGTAACAAACAGGTAAACATGCTGAAAGTCAGATACCTTACACATCCTGCTCATAGTCAAGCAGACAAATCTTAATAATGCAAGCAAACAAACAAACAACACTTGGCTGTATCTAGTAAGACAGTTGACAGGTGGAGCAAGTAGCAATTAGCTTTTCATTTGAGCTTCCAGAGAATATTTTTGATTCAATACAAACATCAGTGAGAGAAATATTCATTATTTATTAAATTGTTTCTATACAATATATTCTCATCATAGTTTCCTTTCTCTTATCTCCTCCCAGGTACTCTCTGCCTACAACTCCATGCCTTCTTTCTCTTTTAAGAAAACAAACAAACAAACAAACAAAAACAGATTAACACAAAAATCAAGAAAAAAACTAAAAATACATACTCACATAGATACACACATACAAATGCATACAATACACACACAAACTAATAAAAATACATAATTATCAATCATAGACCAGCCAGGTCTTGGTCTAAAAGATGAGGAATTAGTAATAACAAGGAAGGAAAAATCTGTTATTCAGCTAAGCCTGAGTCTAAATTTATGAAGGCTCAACTAAATTCGTTCCATCAAATCCATCCAAGGTTGCAAATCTTCCCACTTCCCAGGAAAACTTCATGAGCTTCCAAATCACACACTCTCTTCACTGATATTTCTCAGATGCCCAAGATTACTTCTTTTGCTTTTTGTTCCTTCTCAACATAGCCATTTTGTTTAGAAATGGAGAATCTCTCTAACATGTATCCATTTAACTATTGGATATCATATATTCCTTGGAATATTCCATCATCCCATAACCTATTCTACCTCCTAAAGAAGCACAATAGCAAGCTCTCTTTCGGAATGTCTTAATACTGAAAAAGCAGGATTAGAACTGGATTAATTTTAATACTTGTGGAGAGATAGCCATGCAGAAGATCTTAAGTAATAGCTACCAAGAACTGTAAACATAGTTGGAAAGAAAGTTGAGGGTGTTCCATAGGATGGTTAATCTTTCCTTCCCTGTGGTGATCTTGAATGAAAGCATCATGAATTAAACATTACTACTATTAGGAAGACAGGAAAGCCACTGATTTTATGCACCACCTGATGCAGGTTTCCAAAGGTGCTGTTCATAGGAACTCAGTTTCTCTTCCATTTCTCACATGAAAAGGTTTTTGTTGCAATGTTTAATTGCATACAAATATATAACCCACTGAATAAAAGCAAAAATAGGTGGCTTCTTTTTAATTAGTAATCAATTTATTCCATGAGGACTCTTTCTGTTTGAACAAGTGGATGTTCTTCTCCCATAGGAAACCTACTTGGATCCCAAAACTCACAACTGGAACAGAAGGGTCAGAATTTCTGCCCCTTTTGTAGAAATTATAGAAAGGGAAAATTGAGTTTAAGCAAATATTTTAATTAAAAATTTAGAGGTAGGTGGGGCCTATCTTTGAAATCACAGAGGAAAAGGTAGTTAACAGTGGATCTCAATAAAAATGGAGCTCCATGAAGGTTTAGAATGATGTACATTTTGCCAGATTTTGCTTCCTAAATTCCCCATTGACTTCCCACCTCAGTGGTTCTGAAAAAAATAGTTACTGTAGACCTTGGCCTCTGCTGGAGGGCATACAGATTTTATTTTCACAGCCTCTGGATCACCTTTTGTGCATTGCTCTCACTTGGAACTGTCACCAGTGTCTGGAAATACCCTATGGCCTGCTACGGTGAGAAGATATAATAGCCAAGTCTTCATCTCCTCAGTTTCTCTGGAAGGCCTCTGAAGCTTACAACTGTTTGGGGGAGGTTCCAGATAGGGTAGAGCCTGTGCTATAATGAAGACTATGACACAAATGGACTGGGATGGACTAAGTCATTGGTGTAAGCCCCTTTAGGTCTTTCAATTTACTTGTTTTGTTAAACAGAGGATTTTAGAGTATAAAGAATTATATGTAAAAATATACATCTCAATTGAAATAAATATCAAAATTAATTCACATCTGTCATTCACAAAGTCTGTTTTAATTTCTATTTCTCTCTTATTATTTCAGCTTCAAGTAGTGATGTTATGATAAACCAAACATCAGGCTACCTGCCAGTAAGCCTTGTAGATCAAAACTCTATCTCTTGAAGGTCTAACTAGAACATCATAATAATAATGGAAACATTTATTTGCAATGGTATTGGCAGAATCCATGTCAGTCTCCAAAGTAACTGATACAAGATTTCCAACCAATTTTCTGGGGTCCCAGACAAGTTGATTACCAGTGAGTCAGGAACAGACTTCATATTCAAGATCAGCAGAGTGGAGCCTGAGGATTTTGGAGTTGATTACTGCTTACAAGTTTCACAAGTTCCTCCCACAGTGATTCAGCCCCCAACAAAAATATCCATCCTTGGGGTGGACCAGATGCCAATTATGTTACTTATTTATAAGACAGAGGTATTGAGGAACTCCATATTATTGGTTGCAACTGAGGGTCTTGAAAGATGAGGACCTTGGCTACAACTCACTGGTCATGCTTTTCTGTCCTCATCAGCTGCCATAACAGTGATATCAATCTGCCTCAGGAGAATGATATACATTTTTCCTCCCAGCACCAAAGAATGAGAGTAAAGAAAAGTGAATTTTCATTCTGGTCCAAAAGATGTTGTCCTCCTTCCTCACACAAAGTTATCCAGTAAAGCAGACAGAAAATGGAGACATAATCCTTTGTTAAACTGTCTCCTTTATTATACAATTACTTTGTCACATTTTATGGTTTTGATGTAAATTCCATTTTGTTAATGTAAATAGTGAATATCATACTCCCTTTTGATTATTTTTAGCATTTTTTATAATTAGATATTTTATTTATTTACATTTCAAATGATATCTCCTTTCCTGCTTTCCACTTTGAAGAAACAAATAAACAAACAAACAAACAAAAAGCCTGTTCCCTACCCCCTCCCCCTGCTCACCAACCCACCCTCTAAAGGATGCTCATTGATTCTGAAACTTCTAGACCATATCCTTATTCATAAAGAGAACTCATTCTCTAACAAAGAGTTATTTTCCCTTATTTGCATATATTTAACTATTTCTGACTGAGAATTTTACCAATTTAATTCACAGTTATTGATGGGTATGAATATTTTTACACTACTATTTTAAAATTGGTTTGAGTATTTTCCTTCACATACTTCTATAAGTTTGGGCTAGGTTTAATTTTTTTAACCTTCACTTTTGTGAATATTAGTGAATTGAATACAATTCTATTTTCAATTTAGATTACCTTCCACACTTATACATTACATAAGATAATAAATAAATTTTCTATAAAATTAGTTTCCTACCATTCATAGGATTGCAATCACATACATCATGAGAAAAGAACAAGTACACAGAGCCAAGCCTTCAATCAAAACAAAAATCAAATCAATGAATACCTCCTCCTTCTAGATGACAAACAGAATTCCGAGAATTATCTATTGCTTAATTTGATGCTTGGAATCTGTACTATTAGAGAGTGTCTGTCCTGTATTTCACTTCGATTCTGAATAAAATACTTGATATATTGTTATAAATGGACCACAGTAAGATATTCTTCTATTAAAAGAAAAATATGTTTTATATTCTTATTTTAATCTAATCAACATATTAATTAACTTCCCAAAAGAATCCTGCATAACCAGTAAAATTGCTCGTTTTCCCACTATGATTGGATAAATACCCAGAATTATCCTGTCTCACAATCTAGAGCATCAACAACACCAGGAATTGAGTGGAAACTCTTTTGCTTATGATTTGTATTGATTGTAACTGACACAAGTTGTGAACAGCTCATTGAAAAAGTAATCATACAATAGGCAGTACTCTATGCTCTTATAAACCATTAGGAATTGAGAGGATCTAGGCACAACAGTTGTCACTATTTATTGCAAAGCCATCATGAGCTTCATAATACACTAAAAAATTCACATGCTTTCTTCCTAAGGGAAAGAAAACTACCATCTCTTTGTATGAACCACTGGATAATTGAATCAGTAGATTAAACCAACCAGATAAGCTTTAACCTACTTTGTTCTTTGATTCAAATTTGTATTAGTTGTATCAAGGACTTTTGTGAAAAATTACAAACTTTGTAAGTTAAATGAAGGAGATATGGTAATATCTCACAGTTCTAAATTATAGTCAGGGTTACTGAGTCAAGTTCAGAATGTGGCTGATATGTTTTAAGGGAGAATTTATCTATTGATTCTTCTAGCCTGTGTAGCTCTCACTTCTCTGTGGCAACATGACCACAACATTCTCCATGCTCACATGTTCTCTCAGGTCACATTCAATCTGTTATTAATTGTGTTTGTGACTGTATCCAGGCTGATGAATCTGCCTTCATCAAAATAAAAGCTAGAACTATGACATACCACAGAGATATAACCCAGCAAAATCAATCTCTTTCTATATATATACTGTAGTCTCTCTTCTTCTCTTCCTGCACCACTCCATCTGTTTCCTTTCTCCACTCTTTATTTTACTATGTTACTTTTAGAGTTCTTAACAAACAATAGCAATGAAATCTCCTCCCTTCTAACAGAATGCACAGCAAGTGTGTGCTGTTCAGAGGGCACCTCTAGGAGGACAGTTTTTATGGTTTTACATGAATATCTGCTATGTTTCTATCAGCATGCCGGAAAGGGTCACTGAAAGAAGATGGTGCCCAATTTGACAGTAGCACTGTCTACATAGAATATTTGTAGACTATAAAGCTTCAGAGTCTGCTTAATTTTTTTCTTTTTATTATCTTTATTTTTATTTTTGTATGCTTTTGTATTTCTTTGTTTTGTTTCTTATTATATCTTTTTTATTTTAATTTTAAGTTTTTATTATTTTATTTTTTTACAGTCCATTCTATAAACCGCCCCATCTGCCCTCTTATAGGTCCTCACCTCTTTCCTCCTCCCCCACTGTATCCAAGAGGATGCTCCTCCCCCTGTCACCCACCCTCTGCTCAGCCTCCACAATCCCTAGGTCCTCAAGTTTCTCTAGGGTTAGGCACATCTTCTTCCACCTAATCCAGACCTGGCAGTTCTTGTAATTACAATATATGTGTCTAGGGCCTCAGACCAACTCTTGTATGCTGCCTGTTTGGTGGCTCAATGTCTGAGAGATGTTAGGGGTCCAAGTTAGTTGAGACTGCTGGTCTACCTATGGGTTTCCCTTCTCCCCAGAATCTTCCAGGTTTTCCTTAATTCAACCACAGTGGTCACATACTTCAGTCAACTGTTTGGGTGTAAGTATCTGCCTCTGTCTTGGTCAGCTCCTTGTTGGGCCTCTTGGAGGACAGCCAGGCTAGGCTCCTGTCTGTAAGCACACCATAGCATTAGTAATGATGTCAGGTCTTGAATCCTCACCTTGAGAGGGATCCCAAGTTGGACTGGTCACTGGACTGCCTTTCCCTCAGTCTCGTCTCCATTTATTTCCCTGCAGTTCTTTTAGATGGGAACAATTCTGGGTCAGAGATTTTGACTTCAGGATGGCAACCCCATCCCTCCACATTATGTTCTCTTTCTACTAGAGGTGAACTCTATAAGTTCCCTCTCTCCACTGTTGAACATTTCATTCAAGGTCCTTTCTTTTGATTCCCAAGAAATTTTCACCCAAATTCTCACTCCCAAGTCTCTAGTACATTCTAGAGTGTCCCACCACCTTCTAGCTACTGAGGTTGGATATATCCATTCACTCTACTGGCCCTCAGGGCTATTCTCCTGTTCTCACCCCAATACCTGATCATGTTCTCCTTTTCCTATCCCCTAACCCTCTCCCACTCAGGTCCCTTTCTCCCTCTGTCTCCCTGTATTGCCTTCTATTCCCTCCCTAGTGGGATTGAAGCATCTTCACTTGGGCCCTTATGCTTGCTAATATTCTTGAGTTCTATGGATTGTATCGTAGATATTCTGTACTTTTTAGGCTAATATCCATTTGTCTGTGAGTAGATACCACAGATGTCCCTTTAGGTTTGTGTTACCTCACTAAGGATGATATTTTCTAATTCCATCCATTTGCCTGCAAAACTCATGATCTCCTTGTTCTTAATAGTTGAATAGTATTCCATTGTGTAAATGAACCACATTTACTATATCCATTCTTCTGTTGAGGGATATAGCATGATTAGACAGGCTTGATATTTCAGGTAGAGAGCTCTGTATTCTGATAGAACAGCTGAGAGTACTATTTAGCATTTACTTCTGTAACTTCAAGTTAAATGAGTTAAAGCTATTATTAATATTCTATTTTATTGAATTAAAATGATCACTATTTTAATATTTAGTGTGGCTTCTGGTTCAGTTTTTGCATCCCAACTGACATCTAGACATGTCAGGTGTATAGACTTATCTTATTAAGGAACCATGAGAAGTATTTTTATACCTCCAAAATTGTGAAGATAAGCTTGAGGATTGGATGCATAATAACCATTTGACATTCACAAAAGTTTCAAAGTAAATCTCAAATACATCTTGCATCTAACAAATCCTACATTCAAATTAAAGAAGAAACAAGAGTCTGGGAGATAATTTTCACTCTCACTTCTGCTTCTGTGAGTCATTTTTGTCATTACATGTATCACTGTGGTACAAGCTATATCCTTGCTGACAGTAGTAAGTTGCAACATCTTCAGGCTCCAGATGGCTGACGATAAAGGAAAACTCTTTCCCTGACCCACTACCACTAAACCTGGAAGGAATTCCTGATTGCAAAGTGGATGCAGAATGGATCAAGAGCTTTGGAACTTCCCCTGGTTTCTTCTGGTACCAAGCCATCCTGTTGCTAATATCCTGACTTGCTCTACAAGTGAGGGTGACTCTGTCTCCCAGAGATACGAACAATGAGGATGGAGACTGAGTAACCTGAATGTCACATCTGGCACCTGAATTTGGAAAATAAAGAGCAATAACCCATTCAATTAATAATAATATGACAGTATTACCTTTAAAAGCAAATAACACTATTCAAGTGTTTTTAAATAATCCCAAGACAGTTCCTACTTACTTGTAAACAAGAGCGTCATCAGCCCCAGGAATTGAACAGAGACCCTCATTTTCATGCTTTGTTATAATTAGGACTAACTGACCTTTCTGCAAAATTTTACCAGTTCTTTAAAAAGTACTCAAGGCAGTGGGCTATCCACATGCAAATCAACAGAAACTGGGCAGGGCTGACCACAGTGCAGAAGTAGCTCATCTCTGTAAAAGCATGGTCACAATGTGTCCTCATTCCAACCACAGCAGCGAAGAGAACATTCTTCCTTCTGGCTGAAGAATAGATCTCTTTCAGATCCAATAACTCGTGCTATAATCTTGAAAATTGCATCCAAATTTTTAAGTTCCTTCCATTTGGCACAGTTTACTATTACTAGGATCACAGGGAATACCTCTTTGGTTCAGTTACTTCTCATTTTTAGTGTGAATTTCAAGTAAAATGCAGTAATGAGCAGCATTATTTTTTTTTTTTTTTTTTTTTTTTTTTTTTTTTTT
>NW_022196903.1:62845950-62854115 GCF_008632895.1 Mastomys coucha | reverse complement strand
GAAATCCGCCTGCCTCTGCCTCCCAAGTGCTAGGATTAAAGGCGTGCACCACCACCGCCCGGCATGCAGCATTATTTGTAATGAAGGACAAAACTCATGACTCCTATGCTGTCATCTTTAAATATAATTTCTCCTATTCAGGATTATTTGGTCACATTCCCTTCTACTGTTGGGTCCTAAAGTCAGATATATTCTGCCTGACCTTTATCTCTAGACAATAAAGAGAATGTTTCAAGATCTATAGTGAGACAAATGTTCCAATACAGTAAAGAGGAGTCATGTGAGATACAATTCTAGCTCTGATTTTAGTTACATATATCCATACATGGCATTCTGTGGCTGCTTCATGGTATTAGATTTCTTCCACTCTCTTATAACCCAAAGATTGTGTTTTTATTCCCAGGTAATTGAGAAGTTGAAACAGGTAGACTTTGTATATTGAGAGTAAAGCAAAACAGAAAATCTGCTTTATAAATAAAATACAACACAGAAAAATAAATATTTCAAGTACCTTTTCTGATTCTAATGATTAAAAACAAAACTAGAATAAGAAAACAAGCAAATAAACAATTATCTAAATTTCCTGGCTGCATATGGTCAGTTCTCTACCATAAATATTTGATAAGATCTGACCTACAAATTCTAGAGTGCTTCCCAACTAGCAAGTATCTCTTAACATTTGAGTTGTTTGAGACTATTGAGAGACTTGTGTCCAGAGCCTTTTCTACCAATGCTGTGTAATCACAGTCATAAAATTACATTTCTACTGTCTATTTAAACCCTGTTCTATTTCTAGAAAATCTCAATGTGTTCAGCTTTTGCTTATGTCACTTTAACAATATGACAATATAGTAGATAGATGATTGGTATTATTCTCAGAGTAGGAGTCACATAATAAAAAGAGAATTAATGTGAAGAGCCCAAAATAAAGGAAGTGGGGGAGAATTTAGGGGAAGTTGCATCAAAAGAATGAGAGTAAATTTATTACAGAAACACTATATGAGTCTTTTACAAGTTAACAAAAGTACTATATTATTTTTAAACTTATGTAATAATAAGAATCGGAGAGGGAGTAAAGATTTAGAAATACCATTAAAAGGACTACTAAAGCTACAGAAAAACATTATCTTTGCCAAGAAGAGACCTCAGTAGAGAGTAGTAGTAATTTTTCTTATACCAGATATCAAATTTACATTCTTCTCAAAATAACAAAAAAAAGTCTAATAATTAAGGTATTGATTCTGTAGTACTTCATTATGAAGTCCTTGAAAAATAATACAGCCTCAATGACAGGTTACTGAATTTAATCATGAGGAGAAAAGTTACAAAGCAATGTCACTATACTTAGTTAACTCCTGTTCATTGCTCAAAACTGACAAGAAGGTGAAATTCTACAAAGGACTTAAGGACTACTCCAGAATGGAGATAAAAGATACATACATCAAGACCATGCTATTACAAACAAAAGTTTAGGGACAATTATGAAGCAAGAAATGTTCTTGAAGGAGAATAAACTAGTGTTTACTTCCAGATTATATGACTTTATTTGGGTCATGTAGGAAACATATACTAAAATCATAAATGGTATGGACAGGGCCTAGAAAGATGTCTCAGTGGTTATGAGCATTTATTTGTTCCTTTTGCAGAGGTCCAGTGTACAATTTCCATCACCCTTATGATGGATGAATGTGGGGGTTCTGATGAATGGCTCTGACCTTTATAGCACCAAGCATAAATATTTTAACACACAAATACATTCAGATAAAACATTCAAACATAAAACAAGAATGAGTAAATCTTAATATTTTGGCATGTATTGGCTTTCATAGTAATACCTGGTGATTTTTTTGTATTTTCTCCATTTCTGTTGTTATGCCTTCCTTTTAACTTTTGATTTTGTTAATGTGAATACTACCACTGAACCCTTTCGTTAGCTTGACTATGGGTTTGTCTGTCTTGTTGATTTTTCTCAAAAAATCAGCTCTTGATTTTGGTGATCCAATGTATTGTTCTCTTTGTTACTAATTGGTTGTTTTGAGCCTTGAATTTGACTATTTTCTGCCAAATACTCTTTTGTGTGTTTGGTTCTCTGTGTTCTAGAGCTTTCAGGTTTGCTGTTATGTTGCTAGTATAGAATCTCTCCAATTTCTTTATGAAGGCAATTAGTTCTATGAGATTTCTTTTAACATTGTTTTCATTGTGTCCCATAAGTTTGGGTATGTTTTGCTTTCATTTTCATTGAATTCTAAAGGTATTTAATTTCTTTCTTTATTTCTTCCTTAACCAAGTTATCACCGAGTAAAGGGTTGTTCAGCATTCATGAGTATGTTGGCTTTGTTTTGTTTCTGTAGCACTTGAAGTGCAGCCTCAGTCTCTGGTGATCTAATAGAATGCAAAAGATTATATTGATCTTCTTGTATCTGGTCAGACTTTTTCTGTTTGATTATATGGTCAATTTTGGAGGTTCTTTGAGGTGTTGAAAAATATGTTAATTGTTTTTTCTTGTTCTTTTGTGGCAAAATATTCTGTAGATATCTGATAAATCCACTTGATTCATTACTTGTTCTTTTCATTGTGTGTCGGTTTACTGTTTCAAGGATCTGTCCACTGGTGAGAATGGCATGTTGAAGACTCCCACTATTGTGTTGAGCTCGATGTGTTGTTTAAGCTTTATTATAGTTTCTTTGATGAATGTGCCCTTGCATTTGGTGCATAGATTTTTCAGAATTGAGACATCATCTTGGTAGATTTTTCTTTTGATAACTTTTGTTGAATGTCTTTTAATAGATATTGGAATGACTACTCCAGCTTGTCTCTTGGAAATTCTCTCTCTAGCTCTTTATACTTAATGTCTGTTTTGTTGTTGAGATATGTTCCGTGCATACACCAGAATGACTGGTCCTGTTATATATCCAATCTGTTAGTCTGTGTCTTCTTATAGGGGAGTTGACTCCATTTATCTTGAGAGATATTAATAGTCAATTACTGTTAGTTACTGTTATTTTGATGTTGGAGGTAATACTATGTGTGTGTGACTGGGATTCTCTTCTTTTGGGTTTGTTGTGAGATTATTAATTTTTTATGCTTTCTTTGAAGTAGTTACTTTCCTTGTGTTGAAGTTTTCCTTCTAGTATCCATGGTACAGTTGGATTAATAGAAAGATATTGTTTAAATTTTCTTTTCTCATGGAATATATTGGTTTTCCCAATGACAGTGATTGAGAGTTTTGCTGGGTATAGTAGCCTGGGCTGGCATCTGTGTTCTCTGAGGTTCTGTATGATATTTGTCTAGAATCTTCTGGCTTTTAGAGTCTCTGACATCTGTGTAATTCTGATAAGTCTACCTTTATATGTGACTTGGCATCTTTCCCTTACAGCTTTTAATATTCTTTCTTTGTTCTGTATATTTATTGTGTTGATTATTATGTGGCAGTAGGATTTTTTTCTGGGCCAATGTATTTGGAGTTCTGTTGGCTTCTTGTATGTTTATGACCATCTCTTTCTTTAGTTTAGGGGAGTTTAAGGAAAATGATTTTTACCTTTTGAACTAGGAATCTTCTCCTTCTTCTATTCCTATTATTCTTTTTTAAAAGTATTTCTTTGGCATAGAGAAATCTACACTTTAATTTAGCCAACAACAAAATAGACTTTTTAAATTTATTTACTGGATATTTTCTTTATTTACATTTCAAATGTTATCCCCTTTCCCAGTTCTCCCCTCTCCCTTAAATCCTCTACCCCATCCCCTACCCCCTGCTTCTATGAGGTTGTTCCTCCATCCACCCACCCAATCCCACCTCCCTACCCTCAAATTCCCTACACTGGGGCATCTATAAAGCCTTCAAAGGACCAAGGACATCTCCTCCCATTGATGCCTGAAAAGGCAATCCTCTGCTAGATATGCAGCTGGATCCATGTGTACTCCATGTATACTACTTGATGTCGTAAGTCCCTAGGAGCTCTGGAATGTCTGACTGGTTGATATTGTTCATTTTCCTATGGAGTTGCAAACGCTTTTAGGTCCTTCAGACCTTTCTCTGACTCTTCCATTGGGGACCCTGCGCTCAGTCCAATGGTTGGCTGAAAGCATCTGCTTCTGTGTTTGTAAGGCTCCTGAAGGACCTCTCAGGCTCCTTTCAGCATTCATTCCTTGGCATTAACAACATTGTTTGGGTTTGGTGACTGTATATGGGATGGATCCCCAGGTGGGACAGTCTATGGATGGCCTTTCTTTAGTCTCTGCTCTACACTTTATCTCCATATTTACTCCTGTGAGCATTTTGTTCTCCTTATGTGAAGCACTGAAGCATCCACACTTAGATCTTTCTTCTTCTTGAGTTTCATGTGGTCAGTGTATTTTGAATATTCAGGACTTTTGGGCTAATATCCACTTATC
The DNA here is from genome assembly GCF_008632895.1 of Mastomys coucha. Lineage (NCBI taxonomy): Eukaryota > Metazoa > Chordata > Mammalia > Rodentia > Muridae > Mastomys > Mastomys coucha. The sequence goes on along the minus strand of NW_022196903.1, from coordinate 62,849,720 downwards.
AATGAGTATATACTATGTGTGTTCTTTTGTGATTGTGTTACCTCACTCAGGATATTTTCTAGAACCATCCATTTGCCTAAGAATTTCATGAATTTATCATTTACAATAACTGAGTAGTACTCCATTGTATAAATATACCACATTTTCTGTATCCATTCCTCTGTTGAAGGCCATCTGGGTTCTTTTCAGGTTCTGGCTATTATAAATAAGGGTGCTATGAACATATTGGAGAATGTGTCCTTGTTATATGTTGGAGAATCTTTTGGGTATGCACCGAGGAGTGCTACAACTAGGTCCACAGATAATAAATACTATGTCCAGTTTTCTAGAAACTACCAGACTGATTTCCAACGTGATTGTACCAGCTTGCAATCTTACCAGCAATGGATGAGTGTTTCTCTTTCTCCACATCCATGCCAGCACCTGTTGTCACCTGACTTTTTGATCTTAGCCATTCTTACTGGTGTGAGGTGGAATCTCAGGGTTGTTTTGATTTGCCTTTCCCTGATGACTAAGGTTGTTGAACATTTCTATAGGTGCTTCTCAGCCATTTGATATTCATCAGTAGAAAATTCTTTCTTTAGCTTTGTACCCTATTTTTAATAGGATTATTTGATTTTCTGGAGTCTAACTTCTTGAGTTCTTTGTATATAGTGGATATAAACCATCTATTGGTTGTAGGATTGGTAAGGATCTTTTCCTAATCTGTGGGTTGCCATTTTGTCCTATTGACAGTGTCCTTTGCCTTACAAAGATTTGCAATTTTATGAGGTCCAATCTGTTGATTATTGATCTTAAGATCTTAAAGCACAAGCCATTTGGTGTTCTGTTCACAAATTTTCCCCTATACCCATGTGTTCAAGGTTCTTCCTCACTTTCCCCTCTAAAAGTTTCATTGTATCTGGTTTTATGTGGATGTCCTTGATCCACTTGGATTTGCACTTTGTACAAGGAGATAAAAATGGGTCAATTTGGAATTTTCTTCAAGCTGACTGCCAGTTAAACCAGCACCATTTGTTAAAATTGCTGTCTTTTTTTTCCACTGGACGGTTTTAGTTCCTTTGTCAAAGATCATAGGTGTGTGGGTTCATTTCTGGATATTCAATTCTATTCCATTGATCTTCCTGCCTGTCTCTGTAACAATATCATACAGTTTTGTCACTATTGCTCTGTAATACAGCTTGAGGTCAGGGATGGTAATCCCCCCAGAAATTATTTTATTATTGATGAAGTTTTTGATATACTGGGTTTTTTGTTATTCCAAATGAATTTGCAAATTTCCTTTTCTAACTCTATGAAAATGAATTGATTTGGAATTTTCTTTTTCCTTTTTTTGATTTTTTATTAGATATTTTCTTTATTTACATGTCATACATATCTTCTTTCCCAGTTTCCCCTCCAAAAAATTAAAAAATAAAATAAGACAAAAACAAAAACAAATTCCTATTACAGTTAGTTTTTCCATTATATTATAAATTCCTGTATGATTTAGGTTAGGTACGTTTAACCCTGGCAATTCTTTCCCCAATATATCAATATTCTATGGCATCTTCTATTCCTGAGATTCTCTCTTCTATTGCTTGTATTCTGTTGGTGATACTTGCATTTGTAGTTCCTATTTGCTGTATTGTGTATTTCTTCCTCATGGTTGCCTCCATTTTTATTTCTTTACTGTTTCTACATTCTGCCATCAAGTTCTTGTAAATAAAAATACAAATCACAGAAACTCCCATTGGAGTACTCCAATTTACTTGACAGCATATTTATCACTAAATAGTAGAAGCTATGAAAGGCAAGTATAGGATGAAATAATGCAATAAACTACTGGTATTGTATTCAAAAACGAGATGAAAGAAAAACAATATTCATAGACATCCCCATAAATATAAGAAAGTACGTCTATTTTTCAGATAATGGTGACATCATAGTTACTTGGTGTCCTCAGTTCTTCTAGGTCATAAGAGGATAACATAAATATTGCTGCCTCTAGAAGGATTCTACCCAGAATTCATAATATTAGAGAAAATGTTTTTCAAAATGTTTTCAGAATTTCAAAGAGTAGTATGTATTAGATGGGACATATCATTGTCGTTACATATATGTTAATATTCCTGTGAACTACATTCCTATTAGAGAGTTGTCTTTTAGGATTTTAATTGCTTTCAAATGATTGCATTTCCAATATTATGACAGATGAGAAACTTTAATCTGTTTAGATTTTTATGTAAAACACATTGTCTGATGCTTCATATAATCAAAATTAATCATGCTAATTAATTATGTAAATTAATAAAGTCAAAATCACTACAAACAACCTTTTGACATGCTCAATGTGTAGGTCAATTTAATTTAAAATCCCCATCCAGGAAAGTACATGGCTACAGCAAAACAATGTTGATTTTTAGTAAACAATAGGAGGAAGCTGATTATTACGTAGGTAATAGAGATTTCATAAACTTTAAATTTCATGATACATAAAAGTGTCATGTGGGCCATTTTCTCTCCTATGAGTTTCTAAGAGGGGATCAACCAGCCAGGAGGCACAGGCCCCATGAGTCCCAGGGGAGCTTCAGGGCGGAAAGAACAGGATCCTCTCAGTTTCTGTGTGACAGAGGTGGATCAGCTTCCTTCTCTGCCCCTTCCCTGAAGTAGAGGGCATCACTAACAGAATACAAGAGATAGAAGAGAGAATCTCAGGGGCAGAAAATAACATACACAACATTGAGAGAACAGTCAAAGAAAATGCAAAAAGCAAAAAGACCCTAACCCAAAACATACAGGAAATCCAGGACACAGTGAGAAGACCAAACCTAAGGATAATAGGTATAGAAGAGAGTGAAGACCTCCAACTTAAAGGGCCAGTAAATATCTTCAACAAAATTATAGAAGAAAACTTCCCTAACCTAAAGAAAGAGATGTCCATGATCATACAAGAAGCCTATATAACCACAAATCAACTAAACAAGAAAAGAAATTCTTCCCGCCACATAATAGTCAAAACAGCAAATGCACAAAACAAAGAAAGAATACTAAAAGCAGTAAGGGAAAAAGGTCCAGTAACATATAAAGTCAGACCTATCAGAATCACACCAGACTTCTCACCAGAGACTATCAAAGCTAGAATTTCCTGGACAGATGTCATACAGACCCTATGTGAACACAAATGCCAGCCCAGACTACTATAACCGGCAAAACTCTCAATCACCATAGATGGGGAAACCAAAGTATTCTATAACAAATCCAAATTCATATAATATGTTTCCACAAATCCAGCCCTTCAAAGAGTAATAAATGGAAAACTTCAAAAAAAGAAGGGGATCTACATCTCTGAAAAAGCAAAAATGTAATATTCCAACAAAACTAAAAGAAGATAGACACATGAATGGAATGCCAGCTCTAACTACAAAAATAACATGAAGCAACAACTACATTTCCTTAATATCTATTCATATCAATGGACTCAACTCTCCCATAAAAAAGACATAGACTATAAGATTGGATATGTAACAGGACCCAACATTTTGCTGCATACAGGAAACCCACCTCAGTGACAAAGACAGAAACTACCTCAGATTAAAAGGCTGAAAAACAATTCTCCAAGCCAATGGCCCCAAGAAAAAAGCTGGAGTAGCCATTCTAATATCAAATAAAATCGACTTTCACCCTAAAGTGATCAAAAAAGATAAGGAGGCATACTTCATTTTCATCAAAAGTATGATCTACCAAGAGGAACTTTCAATTCTGAACCTCTATGCTCCAAATGCAAGGGC
>NW_022196903.1:62844525-62845228 GCF_008632895.1 Mastomys coucha | reverse complement strand
ACCCAATTTGTTCTATGAAGCCACAATTACTCTTATACCTAAACCACACAAAGACCTAACGAAGAAAGCAAAATTCAGACCAATTTCCCTTATGAATATCGATGCAAAGATACTCAATAAAATTCTTGCAAAGCAAATCAAAGAACACATCAAAACGATCATCCACCATGATCAAGTAGGCTTCATCCCAGGGATGCAGGGATGGTTCAATATACGGAAATCCATCAACGTAATTCACTACATAAACAAACTCAAGGACAAAAACCATATGATCATCTCACTAGATGCTGAGAAAGCATTTGACAAAATCCAATATCCCTTCATGATAAAAGTCTTGGAAAGATCAGGAATTCAAGGCTCATATTTGAACATAGTAAAAGCAATATACAGAAAATCAGTAGCCAACATCAAACTAAATGGAGAGAATCTTGAAGCAATCCCACAAAAATCAGGGACTAGACAAGGCTGCCCACTCTCTCCCTACGTCTTCAATATTGTACTTGAAATCCTAGCCAGAGCAATTAGGCAACAAAGGGAGATTAAAGGGATACAAATTGGAAAGGAAGAAGTCAAATTATCACTATTTGCTGATGATATGATAGTATACTTAAGTGACAACAAAAATTCCACCAGAGAGCTCTTAAACCTGATAAACAACTTCAGCAAAGTAGCAGGATATAAAATTAACTCAAACAAATCAGAG
>NW_022196903.1:62843992-62844515 GCF_008632895.1 Mastomys coucha | reverse complement strand
TTATCCTAAAACAAAAGGATACACCTTCTTAGCACCTTATGTTACCTTCTCCAAAATTGACCATATAATTGGTAACAAATCAGGCCTCAAAAGATACAAGAAGATTGAAATAATTCCTATCAGATTACCATGGACTAAAGATGCTCCTCAATAACAACATAAACAATAGAACACCCACATACACATGGAAGCTTAACAACAATCTACTCAAAGATTTGGACAAGGAAGGAATAAAGAAAGAAATTAAAGACTTTCTAGAGTTTAATGAAAATGAAGCCACAACATACCCAAACTTATGGGACACAATGAAAGCAGTCTTAAGAGAAAAACTCATACCTTTAAGTGCCTCCAAAAAGAAAGTGGAGAGAGCATATACCAGCAATTTGACAGCACACTTGAAGGCGCTAGAACAAAAAGAAGCAAATTCACCCAAGAGGAGTCAAAGGCAGGAAAAAAATCAAACTCAGGACTGAAATCAACCAAATAGAAACAAAAAGAACTATACAAAGAATCAACCAAACCA
>NW_022196903.1:62841532-62842885 GCF_008632895.1 Mastomys coucha | reverse complement strand
CAAGTAAAAGATCTGTTTGACAAGAATTTCAAGTCTCTGAAGAAGGAAATTGAAGAAGATCTCAGAAGGTGGAAAGATCTACCATGGTCATGGATTGACAGGATTAATATAGTACAAATGTCCATCTTACTGAAGGCAATCTACAGATTCAATGCAATCCTCATCAAAATTCCAACCTAATTCTTCACAGACTTAGAAAGAACAATTTGCAGATTCATCTGGAACAACAAAAGACCCAGGATAGCCAAAACTATTCTCAACAATAAAGGAACCTCTGGTGAAATCACAATCCCGGACCTTAAGCTGTACTACAGAGCAATTGTGATTAAAAACTGCATGGTATCGGTACATTGACAGGCAGGTAGATCAATGGAACCGAATTGAAGACCCAGAAATGAACCCATGTACCTATGGTCACTTAATCTTTGACAAAGGAGCTAAAACCATCCAGTGGGAAAAAAAGACAGCATTTTCAACAGATGGTGCTGGCTCAACTGGTGGATAACATGTAGAAAAATGCAAATCGATCCATTCCTTTCTCCTTGTACAAAGCTCAAGTACAATTGGATCAGGGACCTCCACATCAAAGCATTTTTGTCTGACACTTTACAGCACTACTTCTTTCTGATCTTTACTATCTATCACTTTGGCTTCTTTCCAGTTTCCCTATTACTTTACAAATCAAATCAGTATGGGCTTATAGCAGACACATAAAATCCTGTAAAGAGTAGAACAGACATTGGTCTCCACTAGCAAAATGTCTCAGGATTTTCTCAGCAGACTTACGGAAGCATTGTTCTTCTGTTAAGAGGGTCTTGAGGAATGATTGTTACAGCATCTGTGGACTGTCATGTGAACAGGAAGAGCTGTACTCTAAGTGGCATATATCTCAGAGGAGCACAGCTATGACAGGAGTATGTCAGCTACAAAATCAAGAAAAGGAGAGGCTGGGATACCACAATGCACTCGTAACACAGCACTAAGACTGTGTATTATTCGTAATTTATTCATAGGAGAGGGAGATGATATTTGTTAGCAAATATGACTGAATGAATGGACCTTGGAAATTCAGCCTCCTCATCTGTAGGCTCTAGCTACCATCTAGCCAGTCTCCAATTGATAAATGGTGGAAGACCCTCCAGAACTTCCAGGCCCTAATAATTTGAAAGACCTGCCTGATTCAAATTCCTTTAATGATGAATGAGGTGATGTATGTAAGGCAAACACACACACACACTCACTCACTTACACACATACACACACACACACAGAGGCACACATATATATTTCTTTTTTTTTATTTTAGATATTTTCTTTATTTACATGCGAATTTCTCCTTTCCCAGTTTCCCCT